>NC_041385.1:65983697-66034133 GCF_002162155.2 Triticum dicoccoides
GACTTTCCTGCACAGATCGTAATTTCAATTTTTCAGTCACAAGCAACGTAACTAATGATCAGGTACAAATTTGCAACCAAAGCCGACTTGTATAATCACCGTTATCTTTATGGAATGAAGCGAGCGACACGACACTGTCATCTATGTGTGCCGCGACTTCTTCGGTGAGTAGACTCCAGGCACCTTCACCGGAATCACTTGAGGCGCCGAATTCCTCTTCGAGAGGATTGACTCGAATCATATTTTCTAATTCAGGAAGCCCTATTAAACACAGCTCTGTTCGAGTGCTATAGTACAAATCGTACTTGCAGAGAAGAAAGTAGCAAAATTGAAGTCAATCCTCACCGCTACTTATGCGCATTTTTTTGCGTTGTTTATTCGAGCTTCCAGGTTGAACATCCCCTCACTCGATCTGCATCTTTCTAGCCTGGAGAAAAAGGAAGAAATCTGAGTCGTCATTAGCAGTACAAAGATTATACGAAGTTGGTAGGCTAGATTGTTGAGTGTGGATACTTTTGGACGGGGCCGCCCGCCGAGGGCCTCTTATCTCGAAGATAGTCGGCGGCGAGCAGGACGGTGCCTGGAGGCGGCGACACGGGATAGAAGTGTCCGGCGACGTCGATCTGCCAGAGTAGGAGCTCGATAGACGTGGCTGCCGGCAGAGGACGTGATCAATGGCGGAGCCGCTGCGGGGCGAGAGGAACGGCGGCGCGGGTGAAACCTAGCATTTTACTCGGAGCATCTATTTTCAATAGGGAATCAGGGTGGACACGGTCCGGTCCGGTCCCTGACCGAGCCTTCGTTTGGACAGGCCGCCGGCGGTCCGGACCGGACCGGACCGAGCAGGCGAGCGGTCCTGTTTCCAGGGACCGGACCGGCGGCGTCAAAGCCCAGGCCAGCCCGAGTGGACCGAATGGACCGGCCAGGCCACCAGCGTCGATGTGTGCGGTTGCTGCGGCGAGGTGGCGTACGTGCGCTACTGCTGCGATGAGGTGGACGGCGTGCGCGAGCGCTGACCTGCGCGAGAATTGACTGACAACTGAAAGTTTGACGAAACTGACGAAGTGGATTTTCTGAATCTGATGAAACTGAATCTGACTGTTTGAATATCCCTACAAGACCGGCTGCACCAACGTGAGATTGTCTCACGTAGCTCTCTCTCCGTAACAACTAGTCCTGGTCTCTAGTGCATGAACTGCATGATCTCATGAGCTTATCTAGATGAGTTTGTTACGGAGGTTGTGTTGGCGTAGTGGCCGCACCTGCGTGCTCCTCTTCCCTGTATATCTGTAACACTCGACAGATGAATGAACATACAAGCTGTTTCTCTCCCGTTATTCCTTATTTCACTGACGAAACTGACAAAACTGACATGCGCGAGAAATCCCGACGAGCATGAGGGACTCCTCGAACAACAGCGGCGGCATCACCTTCAGAGCGTTCGGATGGTGCCCAGTTATTCCTGGTGGTGCCGGTGAGTCGTTCGCCTACCTGGGCCAGCTGGTGGCCCGTGTACGTGATATCTCCATGGCAGGAATTGCTGCCAGTTTGGAGTCGACTCCATGGTCGAGAACTTCAGATCGGCGGCGGTGCACGCATGGCAACGACGGCGAGCGGCGCCAAGAGGCGATGGCGCACTGGGAGGTGAGGAAGGGATAAGAGGGGAAGCGCGAGGACATGATGGTTCACACGGGGGCTGCCGATGGCCACGACGACGAGGAACGGCGGCGGCGGTGACTACCTTTTCTCGGTCCGACCGAGCGGCTCGGTTAAAGACCGGACCGGACCGACATTTTCTCGGGCCGGAAATTTCAGCCCGGACCAACCACTTTTCCCACCGGTCCTGGACCGTATGGTCCGGTCCTAATCGGGCCACGAGCGGGCCGAAAAGCTTGCTCGTGCCGTCCACCCTGAATAGGGATGATGTTATCAATTTGTGCATGAGTAAAATTTACATTATCAAAAAATGAATTTTTACATCACCAAACTCCAACTACAGCATATGTAAAATAAAACACTATAGTGGTCCAATACATGATGTAAAATAGGACAGCGGCACAACAATCGCTCCACAATTTCATACCTGTTTGAACCAAATAATATCAAAATAATCTTAAGTAAATCCTAGATGCCGGGCGCGAGACGAGCATGGTCCTGCTGGCGAGCGCGAAACGAGCGATGGACCGAAGTCGGGGGAGGGCCGAACCTTCGGCGAAGGTAGCACCAGTCGATGAGGAGAGGGCCGAAGGTCGAAACGGGCTGCCTAGAGACAAGCCGACGCCGGAAAGCTAGCCGCCGCCCCAATCGACCCGCCGAGCTGCTGTGGAGCCGGCACGGCGAAGCCACCACGCCCCTGCCGCTCCAGGCCGAGGCCCCAAACCCACGCTCCCGGCCAGAAAAAAGGCGAAATCCGGCCGGCATGCAACACCACCACCGCCACCATGCCGACGACGAGCGCATCAGCCGCCGCGCGCCGCCGGCAGGCCCTTGCCGCTCCCGGCCCGTGCGACGAGCAGCCGCCATCGCGCAGATCTGGCCGGCCATCCCCGCCGCCGCAGCAACTATCGCACGCCTCGCCACCAACCACGCCGGGCTCCCTCCCCCTCCCCTCCCTCCCCCGCCTCCCTCGTCGCCCCCGCGTGGCGACCGGGGGCTCCAAATTCGGCGCTTCTAGCCCCCTCCCCTCCCTCCCCCACCTCCCCCGCCGCCGCCTCGGGGCTCGGACGGGCAAAGCCCGACCGGAGCCGGCGGCGGCGGGGCCCTCACGTTCCCATGGTGGCTAGGGTTGGCGCGGCGCACCCCCTCCATCCTGGGCGCGGCGCGGGCGCCGGGCATCGCGGCACGGCGGCGCACGAGGTCATGGTGGGCTCCGGTGTTCCTGTCGGGCTTTGGGCGGCGTGGTTGGTGGCGAGGCATGCGGTGGTTGCTACGGCGGCGGGGATGGCCGGCCAGATCTGCGCGGTGGCGGCTGCTCGCGGCACGGGCCGGGAGAGGCAAGGGCCTGCCGGCGGCGCGCGGCGGCTGATGCGCTCGTCGTCGGCATGGTGGCGGTGGTGGTGTTGCGTGCCGGACAGATTTCGCCTTTCTTCTGTCCGACGGCGCGTGTTTGGGGCCCCGGCCCGGCGCGGCTGCGGTCCTGGCTGTGGGCGGCAGCGGCATGGTGGTTTCGCCGTGCCGGCTCCACAGCAGCTCGGCGGGTCGACTGGGGCGGCGGCTGGCTTTCCGGCGTCGGCTTGTCTCTAGGCGTTCGGTTTCGACCTTCGGCCCTCTCCTCGTCGACTGGTGCTACCTTCGTCGAAGGTTCGGCCCTCCCCCGACTTCGATCCATCGCTCGTCTCGCGCCCGGCAGCAGGACCGACCTTTTCTCGCGCCCGGCAGCAGGACCATGCTCGTCTCGCGCCCGGCAGCAGGACCATGCTCGTCTCGGGCCCGGCTGCAGGACGGGTCGATGGAGGCCAATTTTGGTCGGCCTCTGGGTTTCGGCGTTGGGGGCAGCCCAGGGGTGCGAAAGGCGGTTCCTTTCCGCTCATATCTTTGGTTGGGGTAGCGGTGGGTCTCGAGTGAGGTGGTGTCCAGGTCTTGGATGCCAGGGCGGCGGCCCTGGTGGTGGCTCTGCGGTGCTCTTGGGCAGAGCCCGTGGTTAGGTGCTGCCTGGTGGCCATGGCCGTGTGAGCGGCGTGGTCAATGGGATGTGGCATCCGGTGGTGGTGAGTGTTGGCCGGGGTGAAAACCTGTTTTATCTTCGGACGGACTGGCGGCGGCGATGCTCGCTCCCTTCTTAAAGGCGTCGTCGCGGCTCTCATTGCCCTTCGTGTTGCTCCAGGGGAAACTCTGATCCTCGGGTCGGGCGGTGACGGCGCTCTGGTGTCGTAACCTTTCTGAAGGCGCCGCTTTGGAGCACACGGTTCGTCATATGCGGCTTCTTCTCTTCGCGTTGGCGTGTCCACGGTTGAGGCCTCCGGTTGCTCTTGCAGCACTACGGGTAGTGTTGCTGCACTCAGCGCCTATGTATCCAGCCTTGGGTGTGTGCATGTGTTGTGGTGGTGTGCGTTTGTATCTGAGGCGTGGTCGGTCATTGCTTTATATATAAAGCGGGGCGAAAGCTTTTTTCGGGAAATCATCTCAAAATTATTAACCATCTAAAAAAAATCCTAAACCGTCTCAAATAAATCATCACAATATTCGAAGATGGTAGCCGCACCGGTCATAGAGGCCTTTCATACGCCTCATTGACGCGTGCCGGTAGGGGGCTGCCCATAATTTCAGCGGCGGCACCGATGACGCACACCGAATCAGCGGCCACTCGGCTCGATCGCGGCGGTCGCACACCTGCCCACAGTAGCTCTGGCGGCCATAAGACTACTCTAGAGGACGGCCATGAGCTCTGAGGGCCATCACGGGCACCGCCAATAGGCAAATCGGCGCGACGGTGGGACCTCCAGCAGCAGTCCGGGGTAATGGGGGTGGGGCGGCGAGGTCATGGCGGACACAGGGGAGGATGGACGAGCAACGGCCGCAGCCTTGTCGGTCGAAATCGCTGGCGGCGGTGGTCGGATGGAGGAGCGGGCGCGCGACAATTGGGGTTGCACTCGTTTTGATGGAGAGGCCCAAGTGATGCAATTTTACAACACGGAGAAAATTCGAGTAAATTTTTTTACATCTACATTATCTGTTGGAGCATCATTTTTGTGCCTTTACGCTATAAAAATCAGTTATTTTTACATCTACATTATCTATTAAAGATGCTCTTAATCGTTGTAAATTACCTGTCATATAAGTAAGACCCAATCCTCCATACGAATCTTTTTTCTCCGAATCTGGAGCACAAATGCACCCGCGAAAGCAGTACACTCGGAAAAATACTAAAAAATATATTTGGAAAACTGTTTTTTATGAACATCAACAGTTTTTCAAACACCCTCGAAAATACTGTCATGAAAAGATATCTGTAGAGATGTGTGCTGAAAAAAAGTGCTCCCAAATGCGTCTTTTGATCATCGAGTGTTGTTTTTTGTACATGCCTCCATGGATGTCATTTCAAGGTGCAATTTTGAAGGATGTTAGAAATTTTGTTGATGTTCATCCACAAAAAATACAGATTTTTCTGATTTTATTTAGAATCTACTATTCATGCAGATGTGGTTGAGCTCAGAGCAGGTTATCCTTGTCCTTTTTTCTCATTCCTCTCGAGGGTTTTTTTGCCTCCGGGGAAATTATAAGGAGACACGTGTAGGTCTGGGAACACAAGGGAGTACAAAATTGGTTTATAAGTTTTGTAGTTTCTGCAGCGATGTCATTCCCATTTCTTTCACCCATCAAACCAACTCTTCACGAAGCATGCACAGTTTTCTCTCGAAAGACCGGCCACTACTTCACCGGTAAAAGCAAACTCTTGATATTGCCACTAGCAAACCGTACCAACAAGATGACGAGTTTCCATGCCGACATGCCCAATTCGGGCACTATATTGATACCCTAATATGACCAGACTTAGACACCTAAATTGAGTTGTATTAAACCCTTATCAAGCCTATCAAGCCTTAGTCGACACCCAATTCGAGCAATATGAAAACCTAAACCAAACCTTAAATATAGCTGTATTAAACCTTAGATCAGACCCTAAACTGAATCCTCGAAGTATGAAGTATAAATCGATGCTTACATAGTTACATAGATTCCTAAATAGGGAGACAAGGGCTTACCACCATTGAAGAAGTGCGGCGAAAGGGTCATGAAGTGTTGATGAATCTGGTGTTCGTTATCCAGATCTTGCCGCTGTCGATTCTCACTGTCGTCGGTGAGAGAGAGTGACAGTGGAGTGAGGGGGAGAGTGAGCTGTGAGCCGGTGAGGGGATTTATGTCGCGACTTCGGGAAACAACACACCTTCTCCCTCTCGTCCCCGTGCGTACAGCCGCCTAGAACTGCATGCTCTCCTTACGCTCGCTCAACTCCCGCTCATTGAAATGACCGATTCAGCCATTCGTCCATAGCCATGATCTTGTTGTTTTGAGTTTTGTCCAACACGGGCCCACATGCACGCGTAGGTAACCAATTGACCCAAAATTGCATCCCAGGGGTGTTATGCAAGTAACAAACACGCTCCTGGCTAACCAGTGAAGAACTTTTTTTTTCTAATTCTTGAACTTTTTTAAAAAATTGATGAACTTTTTTTTTGAAATTCATGATTTTTTCCAAAATTTGATGAACTTCTTTCAATACCAATGAACTTTTCCCAATTTTCATGAATGTTTTTAAATCTAGTGAACTTTTTCAAAATTTTGAACTTCTGTGAAATACATTAACTTATTTTCAAAAAAATTGAACTTTTTCAAATTCACATACTTTTTATAATTGGTGAACTTTTTCCCTTTCGCTAACTAGTTGAATTTATGAAAAATTTCAAATTCATTTTTTTTAATTTTGCTGAGTTTTTTTTGGAAAAGCAACTGTTCAGCTGGTCAATGGGTCAACAACAGAGAACCGATCGAGTGAGCTAGGAAACCTGGTCGAGCGAGCGAACAATGAGCGAGCAACAAACTAATCGAGCGAAAACGAGCTAGTTCTTTGGTCAGCCCACACGGGCAGCACATGAGCGCCAGCTGGCTAGTAGGGCGCGGTGATTAGGACGTGTTTGGTTGTCATCTGTCAAGTTGCCTGCATTGCATGTGGTGGTGAGTTAGGCCTGGCTGAGTGAAAACGTCACAAAAACCAACGTCTGCAGCACTTTGGTTGCCTACATCAACACTTCCTACATTAGGGGTCAGGTTTGCGCATGGTGTTGGGTGTCCTACATTGTCACAACTCACACATAAACACGATGTTTGGTTGCACATAGGGGGCGAGGTGTGCTAACCTTGTATCCTACATGGTAAGCTTACCCGTTGTACGTTACACACGATTACATCGAGCACACCAATGTCACAGCACTGCAATGGCGATGAACTGGACGTATATGATGAAGTTCTTCAACCCTAACTGACGATCCACGTTGCCAACTTCAACCTTGTTGCATGCTGATGTCTACCACGCAACCTTTTTCTTGTAGATGTTGTTGGGCCTCCAAGTGCAGAGGTTTGTAGGACAACAACAAATTTCCCTCAAGTGGATGACCTAAGGTTTATCAATCCGTGGGAGGCGTATGATGAAGATGGTCTCTCTCAAACAATCCTGCAATCAAATAACAAAGAGTCTCTTGTGCCTGCAACACACCCAATACAATGATGAATTGTATAGGTGCATTAGTTTGACGAAGAGATGGTGATACAAGTGCAATATGGATGATAGATATAAGTTTTTATAATCTGAACATATAAAAACAGCAAGGTAACTAGTAATAAAAGTGAGCGAAAACAGTATTGCAATGCTTCGAAACAAGGCCTAGGGTTCATACTTTCACTAGTGCAAGTTCTCTCAACAATGATAACACAACTGGATCATATAGTAATCCCTCAACGTGCAACAAAGAGTCACTCCAAAGTCACTAATAGTGAAGAACAAACGAAGAGATTATTGTAGGGTACGAAACCACCTCAAAGTTATTCTTTCCGATCAATCCATTGAGTTATTCCTATAAGTGTCACAAACAACTCTAGAGTTCGTAATAAAATAACACCTTAAGACACAGATCAACCAAACTCTAATGTCACCTAGATACTTCAATGTCACCACAAGTATCTGTGGGTTTGATTATACGATATGCATCACACAATCTCAGATTTATCTATTCAAACGGATACAAAGAACTTCAAAGAGTGACCAAAAGTTTCTACCGAAGAGTCAAGACGAAAACATTGTGCCAACCCCTATGCATAAGTTCACAAGGTCACTGAACCCACAAATTAATCACCAAAACATACATCAAGTGGCACTACACCACAACATTTGATTGGGGGCAATTAACTGCCGGAAGAAATACCTGACCTAGGACAAAAGAACTGCCAGGACATTTGTTTCTGCCGGTACAAACATGTCAGGGCAGAGAAACTGCCGGAAAAACTTGAACAATGACGGCACACAAACTGCCGGTACATTTTAGGGCGCATTATCTGCCAGAACAACCAAACCACGGCCTACAATCTGCCGGGACCGGCTGCGTGACCGAAAATTAGCGCGGTGGGAAAGCGCGCGACTGACCAAATTTTGGCCCAAAACAAACGCGTACGCGCCAGCCCTCTACCAGATAACAGCGCCCCCAGAAAAAGCCAAATAGCAGCGCCGCCCCCAAATCGACGCCCAAATCCTTCGTGCGCTCCACCAGATCGCCGCCGCCGCCGCCCCCGCCCGCCACCAGACCACTGCCGCCGCCGCCCCCAGCCATCACACCGCCGCCGACCTCCCTCCATCCCGAGCAGCACCGCCGTCGCCCTCCACGCCGAGCCGTGCTGCAGTCGCCCTCCACGCCGAGCCGAGCTGCAGTCGCCCTCCACCGCTCCAGAGCGGCGCCGCCGAGCACCCAATTGACCGCAGCCGCCAGCCACTTCTGAGCGGCGCCCCCAATCACTCCAGGTCGGGGCCCGTCGGCCGACCTCCACCCAGACCATTTCCGTCGTCGGCAACGGAAAGGGCAAGAGGAAGCAGTGCCTTCCCAAGGCGGCATCGTGCTCCTCTTCTCCGCGGCCGTTCACGCTGGCGAGCATGGGAGGGCTCCCGACCACGGCTTCATCCCCGCTGACGGCGAGCACGGTGCCTCTCCACTTAGATCCGTGCCGGTGGAAACCCGATGCAGGTGAGATTTTCCTTACCAATGTAGTGAATCTCTCTTTCTGCTCGATGAGAACTGACGGTGGGTGTTCTCCAGTTGCAAGTACGAAGCCAGATTTCCCCTCCCTCGGTCCCTCCTACATCCCCCATCCACCGAGTTAGTAATTCTTCCGTATTGCTGTTTTTTTTCTTTTGCTGCCAAATTGATGGAGGTGCTATTAATGAAAGGATTGGAGACTGGTACTAGCAGCGGTAGATTTTTCGAGAAATTCCAAGTGCTCGTGATTTGCAAAGGGTTTCAGCCAAGTTAGTGTACGTGTACTCTCCTATGATTAGTAAAATTTCATGTGCCTGTATGCACCCTTTTTAGGTACATGGATCCATCTTTTTTTATTCAGGTTCAAACATTGCACAACTGAAGACATTTGTTATATAGCTCGAGACAGTTTACTCACTATGGCTGACTGTTATTCCAGGATAATATGCAATGTTAAGTCAATTATTTTCCTCATGCTACCACAATTTTTTCCAACATTAATTTTTCAGCTGCTTGATGGAATCATGGAAGGAACATACAGTGCAGTACGAGACGAGGGATGGTCTGATGATGTTGTCGAGATGAGTATGGTGCTCATACTGTTATCATTTTGTATTCAGAATCTTTGATGTTAAATGGTGGGGTGTTAAATGCAGCCCTCGATAAAAAATGGAGATTATACTACCGTAGTTAGCTCCACTGTAGAAAGTAACATAACCAGCCTGAAGTAGGTGTATATCTATTACTCTTTAATAGTACATAAGCTTTTGAACCTAGTAAGTCATTGCCTCAGAGTTATGCCTGCTTAGATTAATGGTTGCTATGCTAACAAGATACAGTAAAAATTTACTTTGTTTCGAATACAGTAAGTATATGACCTTATATAATGGTTTATGATTAGAATTAGCAAGGTCCCTTTACCCTCTTAATGTGTTTACACTTGCTCTGATGAAATAATATGCTGTCTATGAACCTTAACAATCGTCATCTCAGCTAAACAAAAAAGGAACAAGGCCCACCAGATTTGTTCGTAGCGCACATTGTTTTTTCTACAAAATATTGGAGTATCTGGATCACAAATCTGACCTGTAAAAATGTTCAAACTTATTGATATTTTATTCCTGAAATTTTAAAAACAATGAATACAATTTTTTAACTTAACCTGGCTTCATGTTTTCTGTCCTGTGAATAAAAACAAAGCTTCACTACAAGGCGATTTTCTGGTGAATGAATTAAACTCAAGGTCTCTAGCAAAGGAATCAAGTTTTTCACAACTTGTGATTTTGAACATCATTTTATTTTATTCACAAGGCGATTTTGAACATAATGGTGGATTCTAATTATAGTGAACTAGATAAGCAGCCTTGGGTGACATTTTGAGCTCTTGGCTATTGTCTTTAACTGTCAAGTGTGTAGCAGCCAACAGTGTGAATTTATGATGGTTATTTAGTTTATTTGATTGTACGCTATGCAGAGCTTTCCTCATTAATTCAATTTTACACAAAATTGGAAGGCTATTGTATTGCTGCGTAAACTGGAGCAAGGCCGTACCATTTCCATCTGACAACACATCCTGAATGTCCTGTCTAGTTCTTCCACTCTAACAAGGCCATACATAACGGTGTTGTAAGATGAAAGTCCGGGCAGTATTTAGCTTTTAAACTTACAGTATACTGCTCTTACAGTGTTGTGAGATTGAAGGTCCAATATAATACACTTCAACACAGATCTTTATCATTATTTGAGAAGTAAACTTTTAATCGGCAGTAGAGTTGTATCTAGTAAACTTTGGAATTTCTTGATTAATTTTCTGTATCTATGACTGCAATGGTTGCAGCGATCTAATTTGCATGTTTGTGTGTGTTCTTCAGGAATCATGATACTACTTTGCGATCTGATTGGTGAAAGGGTATTTTCTACGGTTCTCCCATATCCGACTGGTCTTTTTCTCTCTATAAAGTAGCATTGAAAATGTTCTTTTATTTCCTCTGACCTCTCAGAAGCTCACAACTGAATACCATGATATATGCCTTTAAGAAAATTCTGTATGTTCTTTTGATTTAAACCTAACACCAAACATTTTAGTTTCTATACTTCTGTCAGTTAAGGCTGGAAAAATGTTTGATTTTTGTTGTTGTACTAGTTGCCTTTGTGTGCTCATACAAAAATACTAGATCCTATGATGTCAAAAATTTATACAGATTGTGGATGGCACTTTTTTCTCGAACGTTGTTCCTATTGTCTTATGTGCAGTTTTTTCAAACAGAGTTTGATGAGTCTTCACTTTCAGGAAACTAAACTTAATATTAGAGGCAATCACACCATACCGTTACGGGTTTAATTATTTGTCCAGACCTGAAACTGTTGTCATGCTTTCCAGGAAGGGCAACTAGATGTGCTTAATTCATGTGCCCAGGCTTGAAACTGCGGACATTTTTTAGCTTTTTATTAAATCGAATATTCACTCGATGCCTTGAAGGGAAATTTGTCGAGAAAATGTTGGGCGGTGCATCTTTGTAGATTCTGAGTATCGTAATAAATGTAATGGATATAATGTATTCTAATACATGACTTGTGATTTGATGTCTTCCTGTCCAGGTTGAAAATGTTCCTGTAAGATTCGTTAAGACGCCTTGCCGTAACCATATGCCGTAAGCTCACACAGAAGAAATAGATGCTAAATTATGAGGGAAGTCTTCATGTGTAATCAGTGAATTGCATAGATTGTAAAATGTTTGATGATCAGACTTTATAATATATATGTGATGTGCACCTTCATAATCTTTTTGCTTTATTTGAATGGATGTCATCTTTTGAATCGGGGTGTGTATGTAAATGTGAAATAAATGTAATACCAGAGTGTAATAGCCTTATTAATTGGGATACTTGGCACCACTGGCCCATCATCTGCCGGGAAAGCTATTGATTGCCGGCAAAAAATATCTGCCGGGAGAACAAGAACTGCCGGGAGAAGTTTGAGCATGATGGCATAAAAACTGCTAGCACATCCCTATCTGCCGGGAATTTTAATCCCCGGCAGCCGTTCTTGTGGCAGTTCTATTTGTCGGGAGAAAAACATGCCCGGCAGTTTGACTACCCTTGTAAGTGCCTTTTCCCGGCAGTTTTCCTGCCCTTGCATCTGTGTTGTGGTGTAGTGTGGATCACGTGAATATCCCATTGTCACCACAGATAAGCACATGCAAGACATACATCAAGTGTTCTCAAATTAAGACTCAATCCGATAAGATAACTTCAAAGGGAAGACTCAATCCATTACAAGGAGATAGAGGGGGAGAAACATCATAAGATCCAACTAATAGCAAAGCTCGCGATACATCAAGATTGTGTCAAATCAAGAACACGAGAGAGAGAGAGATAGAGGGAGAGAGAGAGAGAGAGATCAAACACACAGCTACTGGTACATACCCTCAGACCCGAGGGTGAACTATCCCTCCTCGTCATGGAGAGCGCCGAGATGATGAAGATGGCCACCGGTGATGATTCCCCCCTCTGGCAGGGTGCCGGAATGGGGTCCCGATTGGTTTTTGGTGGCTACAGAGGCTTGCGGCGGCGGAACTCCCGATCTTGGTTCTATTCTGGAAGTTTGGGGATATATAAGAGGTTTTGGCGTCAGGAACAAGTCAGGGGGGGTCCACGAGGTAGGGGGCGCGCCTAGGGGAGTAGGGCGTGCCCTCCACCCTAGTGGTGGCCTCGGGACTCTTCTGGTCCATCTCCGATGCTCTGTAGGCTTCTTCTGGTCCAAAAATAATCTCCATAAATTTTCAGGTCAATTGGACTCTGTTTGATATTCCTTTTCTGCGATACTCAAAAACAAGGGAAAAACAGAAACGGCCACTGGGCTCTAGGTTGATAGGTTAGTCCCAAAAATCATATAAAATAGCATATAAAACATCCAAGATGGATAATATAATAGCATGGAACAATAAAAAAATTATAGATACGTTGGAGACGTATCACATGCCTACTTTCGTACAAACTTCGAGTAAGCACCTTCTGCCGCCTGCCTAGTCTTAAACCCTCTATGGATGTTGTTGTTGTACCCTAAAGCTTGTTCACTGCAAGCTTCATATGAACTATAAACCCCTAGAGCCCTCCCAATGAACACCGCATACCACTTGTCCTAGAAGTGCACAAGAGTAACAGTTGAAGCAGCAAGCAATGGAGCACACAAGCAACAAAACAATGGAGCAGGCAAGCATCAAGCAGTTAAGAAGAAGAGAAGTAGTAAGCATGCATGATCATATGACATAGCAAGTTCAACCTAGCATTACTACGGTGTAATCCTACCACCACATCCAAAAGAGGGTATCATCCTACCACCGCAAGTTCACCATCATCATGAGGGATTAGTATATACCACCTCAGCAAAATATATAGACCATCAAATAGTTTTCAAGCCCTAGCTACACAAAATGTACGTCGTCATGGTCATCGTCATTTCCATCACCATCGTCGTCAAGGATCATGCACACGGTAACCAGCAGCAAGCTCTAGCGATAGTGCTTGCCCAGCTAGTTCCTGAGCCAAAGCACCCTATGTCCGTCTGCCATGGCAACAAACCCAACACCGTAGGCCTCATTGTCCAGCAGATGTCTCAGAGCAGCCATGAGAGCCTCATCATTGAAGCCACCTTACTCCATGACCGCACTATACATGCCAGGGTGGACGTCAAGGGATTTGCTCTCTCTTAGGCAGTTGCCACCTCCTTCACGGCCTCAGTCATGCTGGTGAAGACACTGATATCCTCCTCCATCAGGCCGCCCCTCTTCCTCTTCCTATCAACCACAAGGACTGTTGGAAATATGCCCTAGAGGCAATAATAAATTAGTTATTATTATTATATTTCCTTGTTCATGATAATCGTTTATTATCCATGCTATAATTGTATTGATAGGAAACTCAGATACATGTGTGGATACATAGACAACACCATGTCCCTAGTAAGCCTCTAGTTGACTAGCTCGTTGATCAATAGATGGTTACGGTTTCCTGACCATGGACATTGGATGTCGTTGATAACGGGATCACATCATTAGGAGAATGATGTGATGGACAAGACCCAATCCTAAGCCTAGCACAAAGATCGTGTAGTTCGTATGCTAAAGCTTTTCTAATCTCAAGTATCATTTCCTTAGACCATGAGATTGTGCAACTCCCGGATACCATAGGAATGCTTTGGGTGTACCAAACGTCACAACGTAACTGGGTGGCTATAAAGGTGCACTACGGGTATCTCCGAAAGTGTCTGTTGGGTTGGCACGAATTGAGACTGGGATTTGTCA
The DNA here is from genome assembly GCF_002162155.2 of Triticum dicoccoides. Classification (NCBI taxonomy): domain Eukaryota; kingdom Viridiplantae; phylum Streptophyta; class Magnoliopsida; order Poales; family Poaceae; genus Triticum; species Triticum dicoccoides. The sequence goes on from NC_041385.1 coordinate 65,997,739, forward strand.
CTCCGTGTGATGGAGAGGTATCTCTGGGCCCACTCGGTAGGACATCATCATAATGTGCACAATGTGACCAAGGGGTTGATCATGGGATGATGTGTTACGGAACGAGTAAAGAGACTGCCAGTAACGAGATGGAACAAGGTATCGGGATACCGACGATCGAATCTCGGGCAAGTACTATACCGCTAGACAAAGGGAATTGAATACCGGATTGATTGAATCCTCGACATCGTGGTTCATCCGATGAGATCATCGTGGAACATGTGGGAGCCAACATGGGTATCCAGATCCCGCTGTTGGTTATTGGCCGGAGAGTTGTCTCGGTCATGTCTACGTGTCTCCCGAACCCGTAGGGTCTACACACTTAAGGTTCGATGACGCTAGGGTTATAGGGAATAGATGTACGTGGTAACCAAATGTTGTTCGGAGTCCTAGATGAGATCCGAACATCACAAGGAGTTTCGGAATGGTCCGGAGGTAAAGATTTATATATGGGAAGTCATCATACGGTCACCGGAATAATTCGGGGGTTACCGGTATTGTATCGGGACCACCGAAGGGGTTCCGGGGGTCCACCTGCCCCGGAGGGCCCTGTGGGCTGTTTGTGGAAAGGGACCAGCCCCTTAGTGGGATGGGCGCCTCCCCCTTGGGGCCCATGCGCCTAGGGTTTGGGGGAACCCTAAAGGAGGGCATCCCTTGCCTTGGGGGCAAGGCAACCCCCTCTGGCCGCCGCCCCCTCCTCGGATTGGATCTGAGGGGGCCGGCCCCCTTCTCCCTTGCCCCTATATATATGTGGGGAGAGGGAGGGCAGCCGCACCCAAGTTCTGGCGCAGCGCCCTCCCCCTCTCCCAAGTCCTCCTCCTCTCCCGCGGTGCTTGGCGAAGCCCTGCAGGATTGCCACACTCCTCCTTCACCACCATGCCGTCGTGCTACTGCTGGATGGAGTCTTCCCCAACCTCTCCCTCTCTCCTTGCTGGATCAAGGCATGGGAGATGTCACCGGGATGCATGTGTGTTGAACACGGAGGTGCCGTCTGTTCGGCGCTAGGATCATCGGTGATTTGGATCACGACGAGTACGACTCCATCAACCCCGTTCACTTGAACGCTTCCGCTTCGCGATCTACAAGGGTATGTAGATGCACTCCCCTTTCCCTCGTTGCTAGATTACTCCATGGATTGATCTTGGTGATGCGTAGAAAATTTTGAATTTCTGCTACGATCCCCAACAGTGGCATCATGAGCTAGGTCTATGCGTAGTTTCTATGCACGAGTAGAACACAAGTTGTTGTGGGCGTTGATTTTGTTCAATATGCTTACAGTTACTAGTCCAATCTTGTTTTGACGGTATTGTGGGATGAAGCGGCCCGGACCGACCTTACACGTACACTTACATGAGACAGGTTCCACCGACTGACATGCACTTGTTGCATAAGGTGGCTAGCGGGTGCCAGTCTCTCCCACTTTAGTCGGATCGGATTTGATGAAAAGGGTCCTTATGAAGGGTAAATAGCAATTGACATATCACGTTGTGGTTTTGCATAGGTAAGAAACGTTCTTGCTAGAAACCCATAGCAGCCACGTAAAACATGCACCAACAATTAGAGGACGTCTAACTTGTTTTTGCAGGATATGCTATGTGATGTGATATGGCCAAAGAGAATGTGATGAATGATATGTGATGTATGAGATTGATCATGTTCTTGTAATAGGAATCACGACTTGCATGTCGATGAGTATGACAACCGGCAGGAGCCATAGGAGTTGTCTTAATTTATTGTATAACCTGCGTGTCATTGAACAATGCCATGTAATTACTTTACTTTATTGCTAAACCTTTAGCCATAGTAGTAGAAGTAATAGTTGGCGAGACAACGTCATGGATACACGATGATGGAGATCATGGTGTCATGCCGGTGACGATGATGATCATGGAGCCCCGAAGATGGAGATCAAAAGGAGCAAAATGATATTGGCCATATCATGTCATTTTTGATTGCATGTGATGTTTATCATGTTTATGCATCTTATTTTCTTAGAACGACGGTAGTAAATAAGATGACCCCTCATTAAAAATTCAAGAAAGTGTTCCCCCTAACTATGCACCGTTGCGAAAGTTCGTTGTTTCGAAGCACCACGTGATGATCGGGTGTGATAGATTCTAACGTTCACATACAAAGGGTGTAAGCCAGATTTACACACGCGAAACACTTAGGTTGACTTGACGAGCCTAGCATGTACATACATGGCCTCGGAACACAAGAGACCGAAAGGTCGAGCATGAGTCGTATGGTAGATACGATCAACATGAAGATGTTCACCGATGATGACTAGTCCATCTCACATGATGATCGGACACGGCCTAGTTGACTCGGATCATGTAATCACTTAGATAACTAGAGGGATGTATATCTGAGTGGGAGTTCATAAGATGAACTTAATTATCCTGAACATAGTCAAAAGATCTTTGCAAATTATGTCGTAAGCTCGCGCTTTAGTTCTACTGTTTAGATATGTTCCTAGAGAAATTCAGTTGAAAGTTGATAGTAGCGATTATGCGGACTAGGTCCGTAAACTGAGGATTGTCCTCGTTGCTTTGAAGAAGGCTTATGTCCTTAATGCACCGCTCAGTGTGCTGAACCTCGAACGCCGTCTGTGGATGTTGCGAACATCTTACACACACGTTTTGATAACTACGTGACAGTTCAGTAATGTTAAACGGTTTAGAGTTGAGGCACCGAAGACGATTTTGAAACGTCGCGAAACATATGAGATGTTTCGATGGCTGAAATTGGGATTTCAGGCTCGTGCCCACGTCAAGAGGTATAAGACCTCCGACGAGTTTCTTAGCCTGCAAACTAAGGGAGAAAGCTCAATCGTTGAGCTTGTGCTCAGATTGTCTGAGTACCACAATCACTTGAATCGAGTGGGAGTTAATCTTCCAGATGAGATAGTGATGTTTTTCCAAAGTCATTGCCACCAAGCCGCTAAGAGCTTCGTGATGAACTATAAAGGGATAAATATGATAATACTTGAAATATTCGCGATGTTTGACACCGCGAAAGTAGAAATCAAGAAGGAGCATCAATTGTTGATGGTTAATGAAACCACTAGTTTCAAGAAGGGCAAGGGCAAGGTTGAACCCAAGCCCGAGACTAAGTGCTTTTGTAATAAGGGGAACAGCCACTGGAGCAGAATTACCCTAGATACTTGGTAGATGAGAAGGCTGGCAAGGTCGATAGAAGTATATTGGATATACATTATGTTAATGTGTACTTTACTAGTACTCCTAGTATCACCAGGGCATTAGATACCAGTTCGGTTGCTAAGTGTTAGTAACTCGAAATAAAAGGCTACGGAATAAATGGAGACTAGCTAAAGGTGAGCTCACGATATGTGTTGGAAGTGTTTTCCAATCTTGATGTGATCAAGCATCGCACGCTCCCTCTACCATCGAGATTGGTGTTAAACCTGAATAATTGTTATTTGGTGTTTGCGTTGAGCATAGACATGATTGGATCATGTCGATCGCAATACGGTTATTCATTTAAGGAGAATAATGGTTACTCTGTTTATTTGAATAATACCTTCAATGGTCTTGCACCCAAAATGAATGGTTTATTGAGTCTCGATCGTAGTGATACACATGTTCATGCCAAAAGATATAAGATAGTAATGATAGTACCACCTACTTGTGGCACTGCCATGTAAGTCATATTGGTATAAAACGCATGAAGAAGCTCCATGTTGATAGATCTTTGGACTCACTCGTTTTTGAAAAGATTGAGACATGTGAACCATGTCTATTGGTATATACACATGAAGAAACTCCATGCAGATGGACCGTTTGGACTCACTTGATTTTGAATCACTTGAGACATGCAAATCGTACCATATGGGCAAGATGACTGAAAGCCTCGTTTTCAGTGAAATGGAACAAGAAAGCAACTTGTTGGAAGTAATAAATTTTGATGTGTGCAGTCCAATGAGTGCTGAGGCACGCAGTGGATATCGTTATGTTCTTACTTCACATATGATTTGAGTAGATACTGAGTATATTTACTTGATGAAACACAAGTCTGAATTATTGAATGGTTCAAGTAATTTCAGAGTGAAGTTGAAGATCGTCGTTACAAGAGGATAAAATGTCTATGATATGATCATAGAGATGAGTATCTGAGTTACGAGTTTTGGCACGCAATTAAGACATTGTGGAAATTGTTTCACAATTAATACCGCTTGGAACACCATAGTGTGATGGTGTGTCCAAACACCATAGTTGCACCCTATTGGATATGGTGCGTACCATGATGTCTCTTGTCGAATTACCACTATCATTCATGGGTTAGTCATTAGAGACAACTGCACTCACTTTAAATAGGGAACCACGTAACTCCGTTGAGACGACACCGTATGAACTATGGTTTGGAGAAACCTAAGTTGTCGTTTCTTGAAAGTTTGGGGCTGCGACGCTTATGTGAAAAAGTTTCATCCTGATAAGCTCGAACCCAAAGCGGATAAATACATCTTCATAGGACACCTAAAACAGTTGGGTATATCTCCTGTCTCAGATCCGGAAGCAAAAGGGATTGTTTCTAGAATCGGGTCCTTTCTCGAGAAAAGTTTCTCTCGAAAGAATTGAGTGGGAGGATGGTGGAGACTTGATGAGGTTATTGAACCGACACTTCAACTAGTGTGTAGCAGGGCACAAGGAAGTTGTTCCTATGGCGCCTACACCAATTGAAGTGGAAGCTTATGATAGTGATCATGAAACTTCGGATCAAGTCACTACCAAACCTCATAGGTCAACAAGGATGCGTACTACTTCAGAGTGGTACGTACTCCTGTCTTGGAGGTCATGTTGATGGACAACAATGAACCTACGAGCTATGGAGAAGCGATGGTGGGCTCGGATTCCGGCAAATGGCTCGAGGCATAAAATCCGAGAGAGGATCCATGTACGAAAACAAAGTGTAGACTTTGGAAGAACTGCTTAATGGTCGTAAGGCTATTGGGTGCAGATGGATTCTAAGAGGGAAGACAAACAATGATGGTATGTGTCACCATTAAGAAAGCTCGACTTGTCGCTAAGATGTTTTCCGACAAGTTCAAGGAGTTGACTACGGTGAGACTTTCTCCCTCGTAGCGATGCTAAGAGTCTGTTGGAATTGTATTAGCAGGTACTGCATTATTTATGAAATCTTGCAGATAGGATGTCAAAACATTGTTTCCTCAAAAATTTTCTTGAGAAAAGTTTGTATGAGATACAACCAGAAGGTTTTGTCAGTCCTGAAAGATGCTAACAAGCATGCAAAACTCCAGTAGTCCTTCTAAGGACAGGAGCAAGCATCTCGGAGATGGAATATACACTTTGATGAGATGATCAAAGATTTTGGGTTTATACAAAGTTTGTAAGAAACTTGTATTTACAATAAAGTGAGCGGGAGCACTATAACATTTCTGATAAGTATATGTGAATGACATATTGTTGATCCGAAATGATGTAAAGATTTCTGGAAAGCATAAAGGGTTGTTTGAAAGGAGTTTTTCAAGGGAAAACCTAGATTAAGCTGCTTGAACATTGAGCATCAAGATCTATAAGGATAGATCAAAATGCTTAATGGTACTTTCAAATGAGCACATACCTTGACATGATCTTGAAGGTGTTCAAGATGGATCAGTCAAAGAAGGAGTTCTTGCCTGAGTTGTAAGGTATGAAGTTAAGACTTAAGGCTCGACCACGGCAGAAGAGAGAGGAAGGCCGAAGGTCGTCCCCTATGCTTTAGATGTAGGCTCTACAGTATGCTATGCTGAGTACCACACCTGATGTGTGCCTTGCCACATGTCTGGCAAGGGGGTACAAGAGTGATCCAGGAATGGATCATTGGACAGCGGTCAAAATTGTCCTTGGAGTAATAAGGACATGTTTCTCGATTATGGAGGTGATAAAGAGTTCGGCGTAAAGGGTTACGTCGATGCAAGCTTTAACACCTATCCGAATGACTCTGAGTAGCAAATCAGATACGTATAGTGGAGCAACCATTTGGAATAGCTCAAAGTGGAGCGTGGAAGCATCATTTACAATATGACCTAGAGATTTGCGAAGTAATACGGATCTGAATGTTGCAGACCCGTTGACTAAAACCTCTCTCACAAGCAAAACATGATCAAACCCCAGAACTCATTGAGTCTTAATCACATGATGATGTGAACTAGTTTAGTGACACTAGTAAACTCTTTGGATGTTGGTCACATGGCGATGTGACCTGTGAGTGTTAATCACATAGCGATGTGAACTAGATTATTGACTCTAGTGCAAGTGGGAGACTGTTGGAAATATGCCCTAGAGGCAATAATAAATTAGTTATTATTATTATATTTCCTTGTTCATGATAATCGTTTATTATCCATGCTATAATTGTATTGATAGGAAACTCAGATACATGTGTGGATACATAGACAACACCATGTCCCTAGTAAGGCTCTAGTTGACTAGCTCGTTGATCAATAGATGGTTACGGTTTCCTGACCATGGACATTGGATGTCGTTGATAACGGGATCACATCATTAGGAGAATGATGTGATGGACAAGACCCAATCCTAAGCCTAGCACAAAGATCGTGTAGTTCGTATGCTAAAGCTTTTCTAATCTCAAGTATCATTTCCTTAGACCATGAGATTGTGCAACTCCCGGATACCGTAGGAATGCTTTGGGTGTACCAAACGTCACAACGTAACTGGGTGGCTATAAAGGTGCACTACGGGTATCTCCGAAAGTGTCTGTTGGGTTGGCACGAATCGAGACTGGGATTTGTCACTCCGTGTGACGGAGAGGTATCTCTGGGCCCACTTGGTAGGACATCATCATAATGTGCACAATGTGACCAAGGGGTTGATCATGGGATGATGTGTTACGGAACGAGTAAAGAGACTTGCCGGTAACAAGATTGAACAAGGTATCGGGATACCGACAATCAATTCTCAGGCAAGTACTATACCGCTAGACAAAGGGAATTGAATACGGGATTGATTGAATCCTCGACATCGTGGTTCATCCGATGAGATCATCGTGGAACATGTGGGAGCCAACATGGGTATCCAGATCCCGCTGTTGGTTATTGGCTGGAGAGTTCTGTCGGTCATGTCTACGTGTCTCCCGAACCCGTAGGGTCTACACACTTAAGGTTCGATGATGCTAGGGTTATAGGGAATAGATGTACGTGGTTACCGAATGTTGTTCAGAGTCCCAGATGAGATCCCGAACATCACGAGGAGTTCCAGAATGGTCCGAAGGTAAAGATTTAAATATGGGAAGTCATCATACGGTCACCGGAATAATTCGGGGGTTACCGGTATTGTATCGGGACCACCGAAGGGGTTCCGGGGGGTCCACCGGGAGGGTCCACCTGCCCCGAAGGGCCCTGTGGGCTGTTTGTGGAAAGGGACCAGCCCTTTAGTGGGCTGGGCGCCTCCCCCTTGGGGCCCATGCGCCTAGGGTTTGGGGGAACCCTAAAGGGGGGCGCCCCCTTGCCTTGGGGGGCAAGGCAACCCCCTCTGGCCGCCGCCCCCTCCTCAGATTGGATCTGAGGGGGCCGGCCCCCTTCTCCCTTGCCCCTATATATATGTGGGGAGAGGGAGGGCAGCCGCACCCAAGTTCTAGCGCAGCCCTCCCCCTCTCCCAAGTCCTCCTCCTCTCCCGCGGTGCTTGGCGAAGCCCTGCAGGATTGCCACGCTCTTCCTTCACCACCACGCCGTTGTGCTGCTGCTGGACGGAGTCTTCCCCAACCTCTCCCTCTCTCCTTGCTGGATCAAGGCATGGGAGACGTCACCGGGCTGCATGTGTGTTGAACGCGGAGGTGCCGTCCGTTCGGCACTAGGATCATCGGTGATTTGGATCACGACGAGTACGACTCCATCAACCCCGTTCACTTGAACGCTTCCGCTTAGTGATCTACAAGGGTATGTAGATGCATTCCCCTTTCCCTCGTTGCTAGATTACTCCATAGATTGATCTTGGTGATGCGTAGAAAATTTTGAATTTCTACTACGTTCACCAACAAGGACGTGCTCAAAGGGCTGGTGAGGGCCATCAAGGACTGCCTCTGCGTCCGGGGTGTCTGGGAACTCCGACATGGGCGAACCGAGAGACTCACCGGAGCCCATGGCATTGGGGGAACCCTAAAGGGGGGCGCCCCCTTGCCTTGGGGGGCAAGGCAACCCCCTCTGGCCGCCGCCCCCTCCTCAGATTGGATCTGAGGGGGCCGGCCCCCTTCTCCCTTGCCCCTATATATATGTGAGGAGAGGGAGGGCAGCCGCACCCAAGTTCTAGCGCAGCCCTCCCCCTCTCCCAAGTCCTCCTCCTCTCCCGCGGTGCTTGGCGAAGCCCTGCAGGATTGCCACGCTCCTCCTTCACCACCACGCCGTTGTGCTGCTGCTGGACGGAGTCTTCCCCAACCTCTCCCTCTCTCCTTGCTGGATCAAGGCATGGGAGACGTCACCGGGCTGCATGTGTGTTGAACGCGGAGGTGCCGTCCGTTCGGCGCTAGGATCATCGGTGATTTGGATCACGACGAGTACGACTCCATCAACCCCGTTCACTTGAACGCTTCCGCTTAGTGATCTACAAGGGTATGTAGATGCATTCCCCTTTCCCTCGTTGCTAGATTACTCCATAGATTGATCTTGGTGATGCGTAGAAAATTTTGAATTTCTACTACGTTCACCAACAAGGACGTGCTCAAAGGGCTGGTGAGGGCCATCAAGGACTGCCTCTGCGTCCGGGGTGTCTGGGAACTCCGACGTGGGCGAACCGAGAGACTCACCGGAGCCCATGGCATGCTTGCCGGTTGCCAGCCCGAAGGAGAAGATGTGTTGCATCTGATTGTAATTCTGGATCGGTGTGTTGAGGAACTCAACGTCTTTGGGGTGGTCCTAAGAAATAAACACAACATTGTTACTTGCGAGTAGGCAATGGTTGACATTGTGAAAAATAAGGGGGACGTGAGATAACCGCGACATGGCGGTTGTAGTGCTCTGCCTCCAAGTGTTCGGATCCCATGAGGCACCGCTAAGATCTATGAGCTTGGACACTTGGACCCATCGAGCTCTCCACTTCCTGAGGTGGTTGTACACATGGGTGGAGGTCACCTCCTGGCCATAGAACTTGAACATCAGCTTCGCAACGGTATTTAAGTGCACCTTCTTGAAGCCCTTGTTAGTCCTAACTCCACTAGATATGAGCTCACACATCTTGTTAAGTGATAACCCACAAGTATAGGGGATCACAACAGCTTTCGAGGGTAGAGTATTCAACCCAAATTTACACTACAAGAAATCTGTCAACTAGCGACCTTCTGTCAGTGACCCTGGAAGAATTGGTCATAGATCTATGACCATTTCAGACCAATTGGTCAAAAGCTGTTCGAGGGGCTCCAAACCCTAAACCATTGCGATCATTTTGGTCAGAAAGGTCGTAATTTCCTTACACGAAAAGTTCACAAAGCAAACAGTGCTAGTCCGCTGCCTTATTTCTAGTTGTTAATGACCAATATAGATGGTCATAGCCTTGTAGATTGTGGTGGGTTGTGATGACTAGGCGCCATCTCATCAGTTTTGCCTATGTGTCATGTCCATGTGGCGGTTTTTGCCCTAGGTTTTGAAGCAACCTATATTTCTGTTATTCCCAAAATTCCCAAAAAAATCTCATAAATTCTTTGGGTCATATCTTCGTCAAATATGTAAAAACCTTCCTTGACTAGTTCAAAAATAATTCAAAAATATTCATTTTCCTATTCTGATCAAAGCAGCACTTTGTGAAGGAAGTACCACTTTGGCATGTCCAAATGGTATCCATTTTCTACAGTGCTTTCCTATGCCCAAATAACCATCCTCCACCAAATGCTAGCTCAATCCATTCATTATTTTGAGCCCAGCTTCAACATTCGTATTTATGTCCAGTGTGGTACTTTGTAAAGAAAGTACCACCTAGGCTCCTCCTTTTGAGGTGAAAATTTGTGAAGATGGTCTTCTTAGTAACTGATCATCCTCAGCCAAAACTCACGCCCATTAGCCATGTGCATTTCCCGTACCGCAAATCAAACACTTGGCTGCTTATTCATGTTTGAGCATCGATCGGTCTCCTCATGAGAATCTTATGTTGTGATTTTCTTCCTAGCACCTACCTGGGGAGTACCCAACCCACTAGACATGCCTAGGCCTCCCAGAACACATGGCAACGCCACGGTCACACGGTGACCACGCGGCGGGCATGCGAGCTTACACGCTCTAGAGTTGGGGCCCTCGGCCACCATCCAAACCTCGATGTCTCGCCATCAAACCATGTATTTCTGATTAAATAGATACTTATTTACCTATAAATGATTTTTGGAAAAAATAAAGAGCAAACTATGAGGCAGCTGTAGTTCAAATTTGACCCGCTTCCAGCTGAATCGACGGCAATTTGTCTTTTTCACCAGAGGTGGATCAAAACTTTTTTCACCCAACCATTTTGTCAATTGTGCATTTTATATGGCCTAGTATTTTATAAAATTGGTTTGGTCCATTTTTGCAACAATTATTTGGTAGTTCCTTCACAAAAAAAACCTCCTTTTGGGCACTCGAAAAATGAAAAATGAAATTTCCGTGCAAAGAAAATGAAAACTTCCTTAGGCAACATTGTTTGGAATTCCAAGATGTACCCTTGTGCACAATATGAGATCATTTGAACAAACTATGCCATGAATGTGGCCATAAGATTGATCATTTGGCTTGAAAGCCATGAATCTTCACGCATGATAGCTCATTTCTGAGAACACTTTTTAAAAATAATTACCGTATTACAAGTTTATTATTTTTCCTGGAAACTTGGTCACATATAATGACACAATGCGAAGGTTTTCCAAATTTTTTTGCTTTTTCTGAATTTTTTATGCCCTTTTCAAAATGCGGTCAAAACGGCGGGCTTGACCGTTCCTAGGTAGTGGTTGAATCTTGGAATTTTTTTGGTGTTTCTATGATTAAATAGATACTTATGTACCTAGAAATGATTTTTGGAAAAAATAAAGAGCAAACTATGAGGCAGCTGGAGTTCAAATTTGACCCGTTTCCAACTGAATCGACGACAATTTGTCTTTTTCACGAGAGGTGGATCAAAACTTTTTTCACCCAACCATTTTGTCAAATGTGCATTATATATGGCCTAGTATTTTATAAAATTGATTTGGTCCATTTTTGCAACAATTATTTGGGAGGTCCTTCACAAAAAAACCTCATTTTGGGCACTCGGAAAATGAAAAATGAAATTTCCTTTGAAAGAAAATGAAAACTTCCTTAGGCAACATTGTTTGGAATTCCAATATACACCCTTGTGCACGATATGAGATCATTTGAACAAACTATGCCATGATTGTGGCCATAAGATTGATCATTTGGCTTGAAAGCCATGAATCTTCACGCATGATAGCTCATTTCTGAGAACACTTTTTTAAAATAATTACCATATTACAAGTTTATTATTTTTCCTGGTAACTTGGTCATATATAATGACACAATGCGAAGGTTTTCAAACTTTTTGATTTTTTTTGAATTTTTTATGCCCGTTTCAAAATGCGGTCAAAACGGCGGGAATGACCGTTCCTAGCTAGTGGTTGAATCTTGGTATTTTTTGTGTTTCTCTGATTAAATAGATACTTATGTACCTAGAAATTATTTTTGTAAAAAATAAAGAGCAAACTACAAGGCAGCTACAGTTCAAATTTGACCCACTTCCAACTGAATCGGCCGAAATTTGTCTTTTTCACGAGAGGTGGATCAAAACTTTTGACACCCAACCATTTGGTCAATTGTGCATTATATATGGCCTATTATTTTATAAAAATGATTTGGTCCAAATTTGCAACAAATATTTGCTAGGTCCTTCACAAAAAAACTCATTTTGGACACTCGAAAATTAGAAAATGAATTTTCTGTGCAAAGAAGATGAAAGCTCTATTTTGCAATATTGTTTGTCATTTTAATATGCACACTTATGCAAAAATACGAGATCATTTTGACAAACTATGCCTTTGTTATGTTTAGGAAAATCAGATTGGATTGGATGGACCAATGAGATGCGAGGAACGGCCTTCACGTGGATCACCAAATTGGACTCAATCTGAGCCATCCGTGGCGCACCCATCCAACGGTGGAGCTTCTCCCGAGAAAAAAAACCCTAACTCGCCCACCCACCATCCCCTCGAGCCCCCAGATCTGGTCCATCAACCGCTGACCCACTCTTTCCCCCTCCCCTCGACCCCCAGATCCCACTTCCTCCTTGCTCTCTGTCGATCCCCTGCATTCCAGCCGCCGCCGCCGCTCGCCTCCATCCTCTCCCCAACCCCGGTCGGCCTCCACTCCACTCCACCGCCGGCGCCAACCCAACCACCGCCGCCCTCCCCCCTCCTTTCCCCTCACCCAAGAACAAGAGGGGGAGAGAGAGCCGATGGTCAGATCCACTCCCCGGCCGCCGCGGCCCTCCACCGCGTCTCGCCCGCCAGGGACCAGGCGAGGAGCTCGCCGGCCGTCGTCGAGGTAAGCGCACGCCCGGCTCCTCCCACCCGTCGCGCCAGGGCATTTGCTCTTGCCCCTCGCCCGGATCTGACCCTGAGCTATGGTTTTGCGGCCGCAGATGTCGTCCGAGGCGGCGAAGGTGGTGGTGCCGGAGTCGGTCCTCCTCAAGAGGAAGCGGGAGGAGCTCTGGGCCAACTCCTCTCCCCCAACCTCCCAACCTCAGCCCCGCCGCCGCGTCAGCACCTCCGCCATGGTTGGTTGGTTGGATGCCTCCCTCAACCAGGAAGCGCAGCGGTAGAGTACCCCTTCGGTGACCAACCATGGAGATTTTCCTAGGGTTTCGGTCGGCGCGTCTCCGGATGGCATTCTCCGGCGAGCCTACAGCTTCTCCGACGACCCACATGGTACGCCCTCCTCCACCAGCCCCTCGACTTCCCTATCCTGCTCTTCCTCTTATTCCCTTTCCTCATCTTATTTTTCTGGATCTACTGATCTGATTCTTGTGGTTGGTTTGTGCAGGCCATCACCATCACCATGGAAGATGCTAGCTTCGGCTGTGATTCAAGGAGATGAGCCCGGCGTGGCGGTGGCTGGTGGGGCGGACGCAGGACTCCAAGCCCTTCTTCTTCACCTTCGCGGCGGCTACATCGTCATGCAGCTCACCAGCTCCCGCAACGACAAGCTCGAGGCCCACCTCCGCTCCAACGCCCGACCGAAGACCACCGTGCGTGCCTCCCCCTCCCCCTCTCCCTCCCCCCTCATCCTTTACCAGATCGCGCGTCGTGCTTGATTTGATTTGTCCAGGTGAGTAGAAGAAATGTCACCGGAAAGGGGATTGATATGATTTTGAGCCCCCAGTCGTTTAGCAGAATCTATGCCTTGCTTGATTTGAGCATAATCCGGTAGTCCCTGCTCTGGATTGTAGTAACTCGTCGTTACAGTATATGAATCAGTTACTTTTAGTAGTATTTGCCATTTGAACAAGCTACCGTTATCCGAAACATATGGACTGGTCAATTGCTTCTGTTGTGTAGTTGAATGGATTGGATATAAGGGATGATTTTACAAGTAAATGTGAAAATTGGGACTATGAATTATTTTTGCAACTTGTTTCTGTGTTCCATGTGCATGTTTGCAGCATTAGTTTTGCCATGACAAAATGATGCACATTGTATTGAACATTTCTGATCATGTTGGCATGGGCTATAAGTCTACGTTAACATGATTTTATCCATTCAACTACCTGCTTGCTCACTTCATGGCACTTGAGAACATTCATGTTATTTTTTATCCATTCTTACATTCTGGCATCTAGTACTTCAACGATCTCAGAGTGCTCCGTGGCGGTTTAGGACATGCTTATCCTTGCAAAAAAATTGAGCTCAAGCAATACTAATGTTTATATCTCGCATTCAGTACTACTGTTTATATCTAAACAAGACCTTATGATTTACACAGGTCGGGTTGTCGCAGGTTCCATGGAGCCCCCCTCCCCTCGTCAAGCTCGGCGCCAAGAGCGAGGAGCTGCTCTTCGCCTCGCCTCGCCTCGCACAAGCGATATCGTCAGGTTGCAAGCAAATATTCCTGTCTGCTCTTTCACTAGTGTCAACCCTTGCTTTCGTTGTTAATAATACACGCATGCTCCACAACCAATTCACAAGATGCATTTCCATCCCATCTAGTAGGTGCTGACTCGATGCAAACAAATAAAATAAAATTAGTAGGTGTTGACTGCTCACAGCCCATATATGCTGAACGATACTAGCTGCTGTACCAATGTGATGTTGCTTGCTTGATTGATGACTGGTTGTCATTAACTAGAAAAGAGAAGAAAACCTTGCCAATTTATTCCTGTGTGTTTATAGAATGACATGGTTGGCTAATTAAGCCCTGTTCATGTATCTTTTAGAATTTGCTTCATTGGTAGCACATTCAAATATATTAATTAATTTTGTGCATGTTGGAGAATTTAGATGATGATAACAAACTGTAATCATGAATACTTGTATAGAAACTTGCACGACCATCTTGCTTAATTTTGTGATATTCCTCCATACTAGGAGCTAATCAGCCACACTGTTATTCAGCTTTCATTGGCAGTTTTAATTTCACTGAAATCATCTTTACTTTTCTATGCTCATGTTCAAGCCTGGTAGTATATTTTTTTCCAAATGGTCTGTTTACTTGATTTATCTGTTGTTTGATTTTGCTCCATCAGCTTTCCTGATGTCCTTCTACATATATATGTTGGTTGTAATCTTCTTGAAGAATGCAAGTACTTGATATTCCATTCTGTTCTTGTAGGTGAATGGAACTTGCGTTGTTGGTAGAACTCCGTTGAGGACTTCTACCCATGTTGAAGAGCATGTTCTGTGGTATCCAAGAGTAGCTAGGTTTTGTACTGGCAGATCGGTCTATTTGTAGATCCCAATATTTATGATTGTGTGAATCTGGGTGAAGTTTGAAGTTCCTGGGTATGCAAGATTCGATGGTTAAACTGGTTGATGTGATGTGAATGAGTGTATGGAAACTGGTTGTTGTGATGTGAATGAGTGTATGTATTTTCCCGTGTTCTGTTCTGTATAGCATATTATAATAAACTTATTTTAGCTGTTAGTTGAAGGTTTTCATATGCTTTCTCTCTTCTATCTGTTTGATATATACATATATATTGCTTATTAATAAGCTATGAAAAATCTGACTTTTGGGACCCATCTGTAAACTGGAGCTGGGAAAAAAAGCTGGAAATAAAACATAAATTGACTGCAAAATGTTGTGCGCTAGAAAATAAAAAGGCCAAATTGTAAGCCAGGCCCAGGTAGCTAACCAAAATTAACATAAAATACATATATTAAAAGGGCTTGCCTAAAAAAAATACATGGGCCGAATTACTGGGTCAGACCCATGTAGCTAGTAAAAGCACAGAAAAAAATACATTAAAAAGGCCGAATTGTTGGGCTAGGCCCATGTAGAAAACCGAATTGGACCGGGCTGAATCTTGTGCCACATCAGCTTGCCACGCTGGATGCCTACGTGGCCTGGGGAGGTTGCTAGTGACCAAAACGCCACAGTAGGAATATTTTGGTCATAAATGTCCACGACCTTCTCACAGAGAAGGTCGCTATAGTCAGTTAACGACCTTCAGCTTTTGACCTTCTGTTTTTGGTCAAAAAAGGTCGCAAATGAAAAACCATGACCTTTCAGTGACCAATAGTCAAGGTCACAAGTTGACATATTTCTTGTAGTGTTATTGATTCGACACAAGGGGAGCCAAAGAATATTCTCAAGTATTAGCAGTTGAGTTGTCAATTCAACCACACCTGGATAACTTAGTATCTGCAGCAAAGTATTTAGTAGCAAAGTAGTATGATAGTAATGGTAACAGTGGCAAAGGTAAAGATAGCAATATTGTAGTGATTGTAACAGTAGCAACGGAAAATTAAATAAGCAAATCACAATATGTGAAAAGCTCGTAGGCATTGGATCAGTGATGGATAATTATGTCGGATGCGATTCCTCATGTAATAGTTATAACATAGGGTGACACAGAACTAGCTCCAGTTCATCAATGTAATGTAGGCATGTATTCTGAATATAGTCATACGTTCTTATGGAAAAGAACTTGCATGACATCTTTCGTCCTACCCTCCCGTGGTAGCGGGGTCCTAGTGGAAACTAGGGGATATTAAGGCCTCCTTTTAATAGAGTACCAGACCAAAGCATTAACACATAGTGAATACATGAACTCCTCAAACTAGGGTCATCACCGAGAAGTATCCCGATTATTGTCACTTCAGGGTTGTCGGATCATAACACATAATAGGTGACTATAGAATTGCAAGATAGGATCAAGAACTCACATATATTCATGAAAACATAATAGGTTCAGATCTGAAATCATGGCACTCGGGACCTAGTGACAAGCATTAAGCATAGCAAAGTCATAGCAACATCAATCTCAGAACATAGTGGATACTAGGGATCAATCCCTAACAAAACTAACTCGATTACATGGTAAATCTTATCCAACCCATCACCGTCTAGCAAGCCTACGATGGAATTACTCACGCACGGCGGTGAGCATCATGAAATTGGTGATGGAGGATGGTTGATGATGAGGACGATGATGAATCCCCCTCTCCGGAGCCCCGAAAAGACTCCAGATCAGCCCTCCCGAGAGAGATTAGGGCTTGGCGGCGGCTCTATGTCGTAAACGCGATGAAACTTCCTCTCTGATTTTTTTCTCCCCGAGACGGAATATATGGAGTTGGAGTTGAGGTCGGTGGAGCATCAGGGGGTCCACGAGACAGGGGACGCGCCCCCACCCTCGTGTACAGGGTGTGGGGCCCCTGGCCTTAATTCTTTTCCAGTATTTTTTTATGTTTTCCAAAAGTTATCTCCATGGATTTTCAAGTCATTCCGAGAACTTTTGTTTTCTGCACAATAAACAACACCATGGCAGTTCTGCTGAAAACAACGTCAGTCCGGGTTAGTTTCATTCAAATCATGCAAGTTAGAGTCCAAAACAAGGGCAAAAGTGTTTGGAAAAGTAGATACGTTGGAGACGTATCAACTCCCCCAAGCTTAAACCTTTGCTTGTCCTCAAGCAATTCAGTTGATAAACTGAAAGTGATAAAGAAAAACTTTTACAAACTCTATTTCCTCTTGTTGTTGTAAATATGTAAAGCCAACATTCAAGTTTTCAGCAAAAATTATGAACTAACCATATTCACAATAACACTTAGGTCTCATGTTTACTCATATCAATGGCATAATCAACTAGTGAGCAATAATAATAAAACTCGAATGACAACACTTTCTCAAAACAATCATAATATGATATAACAAGATGGTATCTGGCTATCCCTTTCTGAGACCGCAAAACATAAATGCAGAGCACCTTTAAAGATCAAAGACTGACTAAACATTGTAATTCATGGTAAAAGAGATCCAGTCAAGTCATAGCCAATATAAACTAACAATAATGCATGCAAATGTCAGTGTGCTCTCCAGCGGGTGCTTTTTAATAAGAGGATGATGACTCAACATGAAAGTAAATAGATAGGCCCTTCGCAGAGGGAAGCAGGGATTTGTAGAGGTGCCAGAGCTCGATTTTAAAATAGAGATGAATAACATTTTGAGCGGTATACTTTCACTCTCAACACAACAACTATGAGATCTCGATATCTTCCATGCTACATACATTATAGGCGGTTCCCAAACAGAATGGTAAAGTTTATACCCCCCCTCCACCAATGTCAGAGTAATGGGCCATGGGTAGGCTAACCCGAGCCCCTGAACCTTTGAAGACATCGGGGCAGGTTGCGCCCCTCAAGCCGGGTCCCAGGGACGACTCCAAGATAAGCTGAGTCCCAGGGACGACTCCAAGATAAGCCGAGTCCCATGGACGACTCCAAGATAAGTCGAGTCTCAGGGGCGACTCCAAGATAAGCCGACTCTTAGCTGACGACTTCCAGAGAAGCCGGCTGAGGGGAGTCGGCCCGCAACTCCAACCATCTCCTGCCTTCGCCACGATGGATGGGGCGGGGTACGGTCACAGCGTGGCCATCTCTACCCTGCTTACAAGGGGCTGGCATGGCTACAGTGCGCCGTATCGCTGGAGAACTCCATCGTGGCGCGGCACTGTTGCCATGCCTGTCCTGACCTCAGCCTCAGTGGGCGGCGTACTGTGCCCACGACGGCCTACCTGTACAACCCAGAGACGGCGGGACCCGCCCGTCAGCGGGAGCGCGGAAGACGGTGAGAATGCCCCAAAGCCGGACCCGTGGGAGTCGGCCCCCTGGAGTCGGCCGGCCCCTCCCATGGGCCCCACACGCCATTAACCAGACAAGACGGGGAATGGTGACAGTGATCGTCTGTCAGGCGGCGGCACTGTTGCCACGACCCCATGACCAAGCCAGCGTCATTAGAAGCACGACTACAATACCGGGCCTGTCGGTGGGGCCCGCCAGTGGGCGGGCCCCAGCAGTCGGCGGAGAAAATGGCGGCCTGAGAGATAGACGGCTGGGACCCGCACCCAGCCGGATTACCATTGTACCCCTGGGGGGTAGGCCTATATAAACCCCCCAGGGCACCCATGCAAAGGGTTGGAATCCATTAGCACTAGACCAGATCAGATAGGAAGGAGAGAGCTAGCCTTGCCTTCTCCCACCTCCAGAATACAGCTCAAGGAGCAACCTTGTACTCACTTTGCCTTAGTGATCATGCGGAGACCCCGCAGAGCAGCAGTAGGGGTGTTATCTCCTCGGAGAGCCCCGAAGCTGGGTAAGATCCGCCGGCGTGCATGCCTTCGCCTCATTCCGTTTCCGGGCATCGGCGACGTTCTACTCGCCCCCACCATGATAAGCCATCCTTTGGCATATGTCGCACCCAACCCCCGACATTTGGCGCCCACCGTGGGGAGAGGTGCACCGTCATCTGGAGACCTACTCTGGACGGGAACCCTTTTCCTCCTCAGCGAGCGTAGCCAGCCCAGCACGCCCGATGGCGCTTGCCCCGATGCGCTGCAAAGCGTCGACGACGCCTGCGCGGCGAGCTGCCTTGCCGATCTTCTTGGCGAGGTTTGCATCTCCGACGAGCCTGCATCCAACACACGCACGGGCGGCCCCGAGAGCCTCCTTGCGGGCCTCCTCGACCAACTCCACGTCACCGGCGAGCCTGCCATGGACTTGGAGTCCGTAGGCTCCACCGACCCGATGCTGGTCGACTCCGATGCCGTGTCGCTCGACGCATTCCCCACCAACTTGGTGGTCTATGACGAGCCGCTCCCTCACGAGGAGAGCGGCGGAAGCGCCGTCACGGAGGTGCTCGTCATCAGTCATGGCGAGCACTCCGGTGAGGGAGCTCATGACCCACTTGACGCGGCCCTGCAAGACCTTACCGCGCCCATTCCGGGAGACGCTGACGCCAAGACGCCGTAGGCACGCCGCCTTCAGCTCGTCAAGGGCGCAAAGAAGCTGGCAAGCATGAGACGCTTGTCAGAAGCCTACCAGCGTGAGATGGATCACGCTATGGGCGGCTCGCCGGCTCCAACTGGGCCTAGCCGCCTAGGCGCGGTCCGGCGGCGTGGCGCGACCATCGCCAACCTGTTCGGGGACAATCGCCCTGTGTACGCCACGCCTGTGGAGAACATCCGCGCTGCCCAGGCGGCGGCGGATGAGCTAGACAACTTCGAAGGAGAAGAGCGCCGTCTGATGACGGAGCGAGTTCAACGGCTCCTCGACGCAGCTGCCGCGTAGAACGAAGCCGGTGCCACACGGAGGCGCCGCAGTGACAAAACAACGACTTGCCTCCCCGCCGAGATCAAGGCGCAACATCTCGGACGCCGACTGGCGGTGTCCGCGGAAGAAAAGACAAGGATCCGGCTATCAGCCACAGTTAGACTCGCATCACCATCGAGCGCGACCAAGACGGCCGCCCAAGAGTAGTGGAACGGCAGGGCAACTATCTACCTCCCCCACCACAAATAGAAAGGTGAGTCTCCCCGCCACCTGTTGAGCATCCGACTCTTGGTGGCCGCCTTGGCCGCCGAGAGGGAGTCGGAGAGAACGACGCCCGCCAGCGGATCGACCGACTTCACCGATCCCTGGCGCTGGAAGAAGAAGACGAATTGGGTCCGCCCTGTTTCGGACCCCGCATCCGAGACGAGCCCTTTCCCAGAGGGTTCACGCTCCCCCGAGACACACCCAAGTACACCGGCTCCGTGAAGCCGGAGGATTGGCTAGTTGACTACTCCACAGCCGTCAACATAGCTAACGGCAATAAGCGTGTTGCCGTGAAGTTTGTTCCACTCATGCTCCAGGGCACGGCCCGGATATGGTTGAACAGTCTGAAGCCCCGTAGCATCAACAGTTGGGTCGACTTCACCGAGGCCTTCATCCGCAACTTCACAAGCACGTACAAGCGATCCCCCAAGCCGCGCCAGCTTTCCTTGTGTGTGCTAGGTCTCGATGAGTCGACTCGCGACTACCTCACACGCTGGGCCGAGCTTCAGAACTCCTGCGAGGGCGTGCACGAGGTGCAGGCTATCGAGTACTTCACCACCGGGTGCAGAGAAGGCACCCTCCTCAAGCACAGGCTCCTCTGCGATGAGCTGGAAATCCTCGACGAGCTGCTGATCATAGCAGACAAGTATGCCACGACTGACTCCTCCATGAAGACGGAGATGCAAGTTAGTGCGACTGGCAAGACGGCCCCTCAGGCTCCCAGAACTCCGGTTGGAGACGCCAGTCGGCGACAGCAACAAAATGATCACAAGCGCAAGGCCCCACAGCCGGCTTCCAGCAGCCGACAGGTTGTAACAGTCGAAGACCAGCAGCCGGAGGGGCAGCCTCCGACCAAGCAACAGAAAGGCGGCAAGTCCAATTGGTTGCCGGCCTTCTCTTACGAGCAGACTCTAGATGGTCCCTGCAAGTTCCACAGCGGCGCGAAGCCGTCCAACCATACCACCCGGAAATGCCACTGGCTCACCAGAATCGCCAAGGGAGACGGCCTCCTTCCTCCTCCGCCTGCTGGGCCGCCGCCTCCACCGCCGCCCCAGCAGCCGGCTGCCAGGCCAGTCGGCGCCATACAAGATGAGTATCCGGAGGAGCACAGAGCCTATGTGGTGTTCACCAGTGTGGCTGATGATCGACGTAGCAGACGGCTGCAGCAGCAAGAAGTAAATGCAGTAGCATCAGATACTCCAGAGTTTATGCATTGGTCCGAGAAGCCTATCAGTTGGAGTAGAGCTGATCACCCAGAGGTGATGCCGAATCCGGGCTCCTACGCCCTGGTTTTGAGTGCCACCTTGGCCACAGATAGGCGGGCCGCTCGCTTCTCGCGAGTGTTGATAGACGGAGGCAGTAGCATCAACATCCTGTACAAGGATACCATGGAGAAGTTAGGAATCAAGCAAAGACAGCTTCAGAACAGCCGAACTATGTTCCACGGCATTGTACCTGGCCTTTCCTGCTCACCAATCGGCAAGATCCTGATAGACGTCCTCTTCAGAGACAAAGATCATTTCTGCCGAGAGCCAGTTTGGTTTGAGGTGGTGGACCTCGAAAGCCCATACCAGGCGTTGCTTGGCCGACCTCCTTTGGCCAAATTCATGGAGGTCCCCCACTACGCCTACCTCAAGATGAAGATGCCGAGTTCTAAGGGGATTCTGACCGTAGCCGGCGACTACAAGAAGTCGTCCTCTCCCTGGTGATCGCAGCTGAGAAGCGGCTTCTTGATCGGGTTGTGGCGATGGCCAGCAAGTAGCCAGAGATGTCGCCCGACCCCAAGGAGTCGGAAGCTGAGGGTTTGTTCAAGCCGGCTAAAGAAACAAAGAGGATACCTTTGGACCCGGAGCACCCAGAGAGGCACGCTGTCATAGGTGCAAACCTAGACAGCAAATAGGAAGGCGAGCTCATCGATTTCCTCCATGAGAATCGAGACATCTTCGCATGGTCCCCTAAAGACATGCCAGGTGTACCGACGGAATTCGCCGAGCACAAGTTACATGTCCGATCTGAGATAAAACCCGTCAGGCAGCCCTTGCACCGCCTGCCAGAAGAGAAGAGAAGAGTTGTTGGGGAAGAGATAGCCCGACTCCTAGCAGCCGGCTTCATTATGGAGGTGTTTTTTCCAGAATGGTTAGCAAACCCGGTCCTGGTGTTGAAGAAGAACAAGCAGTGGCGGATGTGCATTGACTACACAAGCCTCAACAAAGCTTGCCCCAAAGACCCATTTGCTCTGCCGAGAATTGATCAGGTGATAGACTCCACAGCCGGATGCGAGCTATTGAGCTTCTTAGATGCATATTCAGGATATCACCAGATCAAGCTGAACCCGGCAAACAGACTGAAGACTGCCTTCATCACGCCGTTTGGAGCATTCTGCTACCTGACCATGACATTCGGCTTGAGGAATGCCGACGCCACCTTTCAGCGTTGCATGCAAGAGTGTCTCCTCAAGAAACTCGGCAGAAACGCCCACGTCTGCGTAGATGATGTGGTAGTGAAGACAGAAAAGCGTGGATGCTGTTGGAAGACCTCAAGGAAACCTTTGAGAACCTGCGCCGATTGCAGATCAAGCTCAACCCTGAGAAGTGCGTCTTCGGAGTGCCAGCCGGCCAACTCCTTGGCTTCCTGGTCTCCGAACGCGGCATAGAGTGCAACCCTATAAAGATCAAGGCCATCGAGAGGATGGAGGTCCCCCGCCGACTGCTAGACGTGCAAAAGTTCACCGGCTGCTTAGCGTCCATCAGCCCATTCATCAGTCGGCTGGGTGAGAAGGCTCTCCCTTTATACCAGCTGATGAACAAGACCACCTTTTTCGAGTGGAACCACAAGGCGGACGAAGCATTTCTCCAGCTGATGAAGATGTTGACTACTCCCCATGTGCTGGCGGCTCCGACTCCTAAAGATCCTATGCTCCTATACATTGCCGCCACCAGCCAGGTAGTCAGCACAATCATCGTAGTTGAACGCAAGGAGGAAGACAAGGCGCTCCCTATCCAGAGACAGGTATATTACCTGAGCGAGGTACTGTCGACCTCCAAGCAGAACTACCCCCACTACCAGAAGATGTGGTACAGCGTGCACTTTGTCGCCAAGAAGTTGAAGCCTTACTTTCAAGAGCATCCAATCACTATGGTCTGCATAGCTCCACTGGCCGAGATCATTGGAAGCCGAGATGCTTCGGTCCGAGTGGCCAAATGGGCCATAGATTTAGCTCCCTACACCATCTACTACCAGCCCCACACCGCTATCAAGTCGCAAGCACTGGCCGACTTCCTTGTCGACTGGGCCGAGACCCAGTAACTGCCGCCAGCGCCCGACTCCACCCATTGGCGGATGCATTTCGATGGCTCCAAGATGCGCACCGGCTTGGGAGCTGGCGTCGTCCTCACCTCCCCTAAAGGCGACAAGCTCAAGTATGCGCTGCAGATCCACTTCGCCGCCTCCAACAACGTCGCCGAATACGAGGCGCTCATTCACGGGCTCCGGCTTGCCAAAGAACTCGGCATCCGCCGGATCCTGTGCTATGTCAACTCCGATTTGGTGGTCTAGCAGTCATCTGGCGACTGGGACGCCAAAGATGCAAACATGGCGAGCTACCGCTTCCTGGTGCAGCAACTCAGCGGATATTTCGAGGGGTGCGAGTTTCTTCACGTGCCAAGAAATGACAACGACCAAGCAGATGCCCTGGCACGAGTCGGCTCCACCCGCCAAGCGATACCACTCTGGCAGCGCCACCCTGCCGTCTTCAGCCCGATCAGGGACGAAGACGCTGGTGTCGGCATAGTCGGCGATCGCCGCGGCATGAGCGACGAGGGCATCTTCCACAGGTACCAGCTCCGCCTGGGCCTCTGACCGGAACGCGGCCAGTTGGTCCAGGTCCAGCCCTGGATACCACGCCTTGACGAATTCCAAGGCCCGGTGCGCTCCAGCCCGAGCCGAGGAGCCCTTCCAAGCCTCAAGATGGCTAGCTGTGACCTCCAGCCAGTCGGCAGTCCGACCGGCAGTGTGCAGAACTGGCATGTCTGGCCACAGAGCGGCAACCGCCTGGGCGCCGGCACGCTGAAGCCGGCGCATCAACCGATGGGCCGGCCGAAGATGGGCCTTGATGCTCAGAAGCTGCTCATCGAGGGTCCGGGGGGCGTTGGCGGCGATCTCCTCACCATTCGCCCTCCGCGCCTCGCGATCAGCTTTGATGGCTTGTGTGACTGCCTGCGAGTGGCCAGGGAAGAAGTCTGCCAAGACAAAAAAGAAGTAAGTCAAAAAAATCAGAAGTTAGCCCGACCCATAGTCGGAAGCTCAAAGAAAGAAAGGAAGAAAAGAAACTCACCGTCGACAATGTCTTCGATCTCATGGAAGCCGGAGGTCAGATGTGCCTCCTTATCAGTCCAGGAGGAGCGCTCGCTTTCAAACTCGGCCAGGAGAGCAGCCTCTCTCTGCTCGGCCTCGTCCCGCACCTTCTTGAGCAGCTCCCTCTGCTCGGCCAGCTGCGTAGCCAGCAGGTCGTGCTCCGCGGCAAGCTTGCTACACTCCTCCCCCTTGACGCGCAAGGCGGTGTTGGCTTCACCCAGCTGCTCCTGAAGTGTGGCGTTGGCCCCTGAAGAACAAAAGAAAAAGACGTTAAGTCACCAACAAAGAAGGTCGCCGGGAAGATCCGGCCCGACTGCTCAGCAGTCGGCCTGAATCTCGGGGACTACAGCCGCGGGTGCGCCAGCACGCCCCCGCGAAAAAGAAGGACTCACTCCGGCTCTCTGACAAGTCGGCAGTCCGCTTGCCCAGCTCCTTAACATTGCGGTTGAAGGCAGTGGCGCGGAGGTTCTGATACTCCTGTAATAAGCATTTCAGACAAAGATGAATATTTGGAACTCGCTAGAGGGAGTTCCGAACCGCCTGCTCAGCAGCCGGCCCGAAACTCGGGGACTACACCCAGTGAGTGCGCTCGCGCGCTCCCATAGAGAAGAACAAGAAAAACAAGAATCGAAAGAAGAAAGCATACTCGGACGGCCGCTCGTGATGCCAGATGCGCCTTGGTGCAGTTCTGGAGGGCGTCGCCCTCGGCTCACAGCTTCGCTTGGACGTCCAGAAGCGCCTGGTTCAGCGGACCTGTGCCGCCTCCTCTTACCCACCCAACAGGCGCGGCGCTCGTCACCTCGGCGTCTGGGATGGCCGAGCTGGCGGCACCGGTCTCCAGGGCCGTGGCACCGAAGTCGCCTTCTCAAGGCGGCGGCGCGCTGGCGAGGCGACTTGGAGGAGCAGCCTCGCCTCAGACTCGTCCGTAGTCGGCGGCACCAGTGGGCCCGCCGACTGTTTACCTCGCGCTCTCCGAGACAGCGGCGGAGGCGGCGGTGGTGGCACGGCCATGTCCGACATGGACGCCTCGCCGCTTTCCTTCTCCATGATGGGGTGCTCGCCGCCGGCTTCCCCAGTCTGCCTTGTGAACTCCGGGGGCGGCGGCATGGAGTTCAGTGGAACGACAAGCAGCGCCGATTGACGGCGCGCGGCCTCCTCTTCTTGCCGCCTTGCCACAACGGCAGCTTCGGCCTCATCCAGCTTCCTCTGAGCGGAGGCTGCCGCCTTCTCGGCCTCCGCCTTCTCCAGGCGGGCGGCTTCGTCCTCATCGCGCTTCTCCCACGCGTTCTGCTCTATCGCCTCCCGGAGGTCGGCGGCGGGGTCGATCCGCCGAGTAGTGGCGGACGTCTCTACCTACCCCATGACGGAGGCGGCGGCGACCCTCTCAAAGGTGAGGGGAGCCCTGAAGCAATAAGGGCGTGTAAAAGATTTGGACAAGTTCAATAGTAGAAGACAAGACAAGACGGAAGCACTTACGCGGAGACTAGTGGCGGCTTCTTCACTTCCTTGCGGAAGCGGTTGGCCTTCGTGATCGCCTCTTCCCGCTTGGTCGCGGTGGCCGCCCCCTTAAACTTCTTCGACCGGCCGCCGAGCGAACTCGGCCCGGCCCGGCGCTGCTTCGCGCCGCCTTGACCATCCAAGCCGGCGAAGGAACCCGCGCTCAGCTGGCCAACTCTTGGCTGGCGGCGCGGGACGACTTCCCCCTCGGCATCGTCATCAGGCCAGTCGGCAAAGGTGGCCGACGGCCTGAAGCCTCCTCCTCCTCCTCCTCCGCCTCCTTCAGCGTTGTCCTCCATCGCCGCCGCCCCCAAGTCAGGGTCGTCGACGTTGCTCTCCGCTCGGTCGGGGACGAACTCGCCGGGCGGTCCCGTGGCGCCGACTGCAGGCTGAATGAGGGGGTTCTGACTCGAGAAAACCAAAAGATCAGAAGTCGGAGTCGGCTACAAAAGAAGACAGAAGAAAAAGAGAGATAACTTACCGCAGGCGGGGGGTTGGCGCGTGAGTACGGCTCCTTGCCGAACTGCCAATCCGTTGTGAGACCGCAGTTCGCGATGTAATTCACCGTGTCCGCCACCTCCGCATGGGGCATGTCTTTGGAGCACATCCGACTCGGGTCTCGGTGGCCGCTCATCTGACAGATCAGATGAGGTCGGCCTTGGAGCGGGAGGACTCGGCGCGCCATGAAGGCGGCCAACAGGTCGGCCCCGGTCAGACCCTCCGACTGCGTCAGAACTCGGAGTCGCGTGACGGTGGGGCTCCGGCGGGAGTCAGCATCTTGACTCAGTGGGACCAGTTGGGGAGCCTCCCAGCCGGTGCGCCGGATTCATAAGGCGGCAGATTGACCCAGTCGCCGTCTGGGGTGACGTTCTTCACGTAGAAATAGGACTGCTGCCACATCTTCACTGACTTGATCAGCGGGATGGAGGGAAACGGATTGTCGGCTGTCGATCTCCGCATCGTGATGAAGGCGCCGCATTGGGCTGGCACGCCGGCAACATGCGTGCCGAGCTTGGATTGAAAGAATTCTCCCCACAGCTCGATGGTGGGGAGAACACCGAGGAAGCCCTCGCATAGGGTGGCGAAGGCGGCCAGCAGCACCACCGTGTTCGGAGTGAGGTGGTGCGGCTGGAGCCCGTGGAACTCCAAGAAGGAGCGGAAGAAGCCGCTCGCCGGCAGCCCTAGGACGCGCATGAGGTGCGAGCGGAATATGACCCGCTCGCCCTCCTCCGGCACCAGCGATATCTCCCTCGCCGGCACGGCGCGGGCTCGCACGAGGTTTGTGCCGGGGAGGCGGAACGTCTTGCAAAGAAACTCAATGAGGTCGTCGTCCACCTCGGAGCCGTCCCACACGCCGGAATGCACAGCAGGAGCTGCGGCGGCGGAGGAAGAGCTCATCACTGCGGGAGCGGCGTGGTTCGGCACGGCGGCGGCTAGAGGAGAAGAAAGCAGGGGAAGCAAGAGGAGGTGGGGGAGCAGGGAAGATGGGCGCGCGTGCTTCGCCGCTCCTCTCCCCCCACCTACTTATAGCCTCGTAGGCTGAGAAGCTGATGGGGCGGGCGTGGGATTAACTGTGCGCGGGACCCCACGCCCCCCACGATTTACCACACGAAGTAACTGCGCAGTTACAACATGGGCATACCAACCGTCCGCACGGCCGCGACGGATCCGTTTGGATGCCGAGGCGCGGTAGTGGTGGGCCCCGCTTGAGGACATGTCCCATCATGCGCGTGGGTTGGCAGACTGACCTTGCCGTGTGGCGCCGCGCGACGGACCCACAGCGGGTGGCTGCCCGGAAGCTTATCAGGCACGCTGCCTGGAACCCGCTGCGACATTCAAACTCTCTAAGAGGCAAGACGGCTTTCTGCGAATCCGACTCCAGCTAGTCGGCTTGGAGGAAGACGACGGGCAAGGCCGAGATTCTACCCCCATAAGGAATGAAACTGTTGAGGCCCCACGACGTATCACCCTCGGAGCCTCACCAGCTTCGGGGACTACTGTCGGAGTAATGGGCCACGGGTAGGCTAACCCAAGCCCCTGAACCTTTGAAGACATCGGGGCAGGCTGCGCCCCTCAAGCCGGGTCCCAGGGACGACTCCAAGATAAGCCGAGTCCCAGGGATGACTCCAAGATAAGTCGAGTCCCAGGGACGACTCCAAGATAAGCCGAGTCCAAGGGGCGACTCCAAGAGAAGCCGACTCTTAACTGACGACTTCTAGAGAAGCCGGCTGAGGGGAGTCGGCCCGCGACTCCAACCATCTCCTGCCTTCGCCATGATGAACGGGGTGGGGTACGGTCATAGCGTGGCCGTCTCTACCCTGCTTACGAGGGGCTGGCATGGCTACAGTGCGCCGTATCGCTAGAGATCTCCATCGTGGCGCGGCACTGTTGCCATGCCTGCCCTGACCTCAGCCTTAGTGGGCGGTGTATTGTGCCCACGACGGCCTACCTATACGACCCAGAGACGGCGGGACCCGCCCGTCAGCGGGAGCGCGGAAGACGGCGAGAAGGCCCCGAAGCCGGACCCGTGGGAGTCATCCCCCTGGAGTCGGCCGACCCCTCCCACGGGCCCCGCACGCCATTAACCAAACAAGACGGGGAATGGCGATAGTGATCGTCCGTCAGGCGGCGGCACTGTTGCCACGACCCCATGACCAAGCCAGCGTCATTAGAAGCACGGCTATAGTACCGGGCCTGTCGGCGGGCCCCAGCAGTCGGCGGAGAAAACGGCGGCCTGAGAGACAGACGGCCGGGACCCGCACCCAGCCGAATTACCATTGTACCCCTAGGGGGTAGGCCTATATAAACCCCCAGGGCACCCATGCAAAGGGTTGGAATCCATTAGCACTAGACCAGATCACATAGGAAGGAGAGAGCTAGCCTTGCCTTCTCCCACCTCCAGAATACAGCTCGAGGAGCAACCTTGTACTCACTTTGCCTTAGTGATCATGCGGAGACCCCGGAGAGCAGCAATAGGGGTGTTATCTCCTCGGAGAGCCCTGAAGCTGGGTAAGATCCGCCGGCGTGCATGCCTTCACCTCATTCCGTTTCTGGGCACCGGCGACGTTCTACTCGCCCCCACCATGATAAGCCATCCTTTGACATATGTCGCACCCAACCCCCGACAACCAACAAGCATCAATCCATGGCTTGCTCGAAACAATGAGTGCCTCCAACTAGCAACAACCCCGGGGGAGTTTTGTTTTAGTTATTTTGATTTGCTTTGATCTTTTTGATCATGGGACTGGGCATCCCAGTTACCAACCATTTTCTCGTGAATGAGGAGCGGAGTCCAATCCTCTTGAGAATAACCCACCTAGCATGGAAGATACAGACAGCCCTAGTTGAAACATGAGCTGCTCGAGCATACAAAGCAGAATTTTATTTGAAGGTTTGGAGTTTGGCACATACAAATTTACTTGGAACCGCAGGTAGATACCGCATATAGGAAGGTATGATGGACTCATATGGAATAACTTTGGGGTTTAAGGAGTTTGGATGCACAAGCAGTATTCCCGCTTAGTACAGGTGAAGGCTAGCAAAAGACTGGGAAGCGACCAACTGAGAGAGCGACAACAGTCATGAACATGCATTAAAATTAATTTACACCCGGTGCGAGCATGAGTAGGATATAATCCACCATGAACATAAATATCGTGAAGGCTATGTTGATTTTGTTTCAACTACATGCGTGAACATGTGCCAAGTCGAGTCACTCAATTCATTCAAAGGAGGATACCATCCCATCATACCACATCACAATCATTTTAATAGCATGTTGGCACGCAAGGTAAACCATTATAAGCTCCTAGCTAATTAAGCATGGTATAAGAAACTATAATATCTAAATGTCATTGCAAACATGTTTATTCATAATAGGCTGAATCAGGAATGATAAACTCATCATATTTACAAAAAAAAGAGGTCGAGTTCATACCAGCTTTTCTCATCTCAATCAGTCCATCATATATCGTCATTATTGCCTTTCACTTGCACGACTGAATGGTGTGTATAATAATAATAGTGCATGTGCATTGGACTAAGCTGGAATCTGCAAGCATTCAATTCAAGAGAGAAGACAAAGTAATATGGGCTCTAAATTAGATCAACAATCATGCATATGAGAGCCACTAAGCATTTTCAATATGGTCTTCTACTCTTGACCCCAAAAGGAAAGAAAAGAAATAAAACTATTTAAACGGGAAAGCTCCCAACAAGCAAAAGAAGAATGAGAAATCATTGTGGGTTTTCTTTTTAATTACTGCTACAAGCATGGAAATTAAACTAACTAATTTTTTTGTTTTTTCTTAAAGTTTATTAAACACACAAAAAGAAAGCTAGAAAAAGAAAATTAAACTAGCATGGATAATACAATGAAAGAGTATGAGCACCGACAACTAGAATAGTGTGTGAACATGAATGTAAAGTCGGTGAGAAATACATACTACCCCAAGCTTAGGCTTTTGGCCTAAGTTGGTCTAATGGCAAGGATCGCGGCTACTCTCCCCAGTGGACTGAGGAGTGTCATATGTATATCACTGGCTGGCAATCTCCTCCGGATCCCACTGATAGTAGGATGAACGATAAGGGTCCAGTGGTGGTTCCGGCTCAAGCTCTGGAGCTGATGTCTGTCCTCGATGCGCGTACACATCCTTCGGCAAGACAAGATAATGGCCTACAGTTAAATCAAACAAAGAAGGCGCAGGCAGGGTAATAACCTCATTGTGTTTCTTATTAAATCTCAGGTTATACAGAAGCATCTTATCATCGTTGTAAACAATAAACTCATGCGCTACCATGCTCGTGTAATCTAAAAAGGTAAGAGGAAGCAGTGTCTCTTCTTTCTCATAATGTCTAATAGGTATCTCAAAATGTTTAGCAAGGCGTGCAACATAGATACCTCCAAAGATGGGGCCCTTTGTACGGTTTAGACTTAACCGTTTAGCAATAACGACACCCATACTAAAAGTGTTATCACCAAATAAGGCATGGAGCAGAATGATAATATCAGGAACACTTAAGTTTCCACTATTTCCACGACCAATTAAGCATCGACTAGCAAATATGGCAAAGTAGCATAAACACTAGTAGAAAAAGGGGCAAATCTGAGACACATTAGTGCCGGTTCGATTTTGAGCCGGCACTAATGTGTCCATTAGTGCCGGTTCCAACGGCTAGCCAGCCGCTCTCATTAGTACCGGTTCGTGGCAAACCTTTAGCACCGGTTCGTGCCACGAACTGGTACTAATGAGAGCGGTGGCAGGATGTTGTCAGTCCGGGGCCCGTCCAGCACCTTTAGTACCAGTTCGTGGCACGAACCGGTACTAAAGGTCGACGTACATAAACCCTTCGTCCACCCGAGCCACTTTGTTCTTCCCCTTTCCCCTCACTTCCTCTGTTCTTCCCCTCTCTTCCTCGAGCTCCTCACAAAATTTGCCCAAAATTTGTCAAGATTTGAAGGCCCCCATCCATTCAAATGATCACAAAGGTTAGCAACTTTGTCCTTTCAACTCTCATTGCTAGATTAGCTCTTGCAATGCTTTGTATAGTGATTAATTTGGGAGGAATTATATTTGCTAGTATTTGATTTATATGCAATTTGAGGTCAAAATAGCACTTAGTTTGCATATGTAGGTATGGTTTACTTAGTGCCTTCTAAATCTCCATCGTAACCACCATCGATCGCCCGCACCGTCCCGTCGCCGGCACCACTTTGTGGTGAGGCTCTTGTTCATGAATGTTTTACATTACCAAATTGATGTTTGTGTGATTTGGATATACAGTTACTCATATAATTGTCTTACCCGTATGTTGTTTGTTATACATAGTGCCATGGTTTTGATATCCATCTCCGTCGGCCCTCGTCCTTGTTATGATTCGGATGTGGTATATTCTCTTTTAAAACTAGTTGTTGCATTTCGTGTTTATGACAAATTATGCCCATCAAGTTGACATAGATATTTTTATCTAGGAGGTACGTGAACCGGAAATTCCAACCGACCCTATTGTCGAGAGGTTAAATTTAGTTGAAAGAGAAAATGAGTATTTGAAAGAAAAATTGAAAAGAATTGAGGGGGGGGGGGGGAAGATGGAATTGGAGTTGCATGTTGCCAATGTCATCGATGATCACAAGATCAATATGGAGAAAATGAGGTTGAAGATTAGGAAGATTAGAAAATATGCCATTGATAGTGTGTCTTGGTATCATTATGCTGTTGGATCAATTGTTACCTTAGTTGCGATCTTGATCGCATTTGTTGTTGCATTTAAATTCTTTAGCTTGAGAGTTATTTGTATGTTGCATTTAATTAAGTGTTGTATATGAACTTTATGTATGAATTGTATTAATTTGGTCTATTCGGTGTTGTGTATAATGAAGATATGAGCCGACAATGGATGTATGATGACCGATGCTCTCCCGGGTTCATTAATGGCGTGCATACTTTTCTGCTTGCCGCTGAGGGAAACAAGCGGGCGGATGGTTTTATGCCTTGTCCATGTGCTAGTTGTAAGAATGGTCACAATTACTCTACATCAAGAACCATTCACGTCCACCTATTTGAGTCTGGTTTCATGCCCCATTATAATGTTTGGACCAAGCACGGAGAAAGAGGGGTTATGATGGAAGACAATGAATAAGAAGAGGACAACGACATCTATCCTGGCCATGGGTTCCCTGAATACGATGATACAACAATGGAGGAAGAAGCTGAGCCGGCAATGCGGGAACAAGCTGAAGAAGAGGCATCAGATGAGCCCGCTGATGATCTAGGTCGGGCCATTGCTGATGCAAAGTGAAACTGCGCAAGTGATTTGGAGAGGAAGAAGTTGCAGCGCATGTTAGAGGATCACAAGAAATTGTTGTACCCGAATTGCGAAGCTGACAAAAAAAAGTTGGGCACCACACTGGAATTGCGAGGCAGAGAATGGTGTATCTGACAAGGGATTTGGAAAGTTGCTGGTAATGATAAAGAATATGCTTCCAAAGGACAACGAATTGCCCGAGAGTACGTATGAAGCAAAGAAGGTTGTCTGCCCTCTAGGGTTAGAGGTGCAGAAGATACATGCATGCCCTAATGACTGCATCCTCTACCGCAGTGCGTACGAGGATTTGAACGCTTGCCCGGTATGTGGTGCATTGCGTTATAAGATCAGTCGCGATGACCCTGGTGATGTCGAGGGCGAGCGCCCCAGGAAGAAGATTCCTGCCAAGGTGATGTGGTATGCTCCTATAATACCATAGTTGAAACATTTGTTCCAAAACAAAGAGCATGCGAAGGCGATGCGGTGGCACAGAGAAGACCGTAAGAAAGACGGAAAGTTGAGAGTACCCGCTGACGGTTCACAGTGGAGAAAAATCGAGAGAAAGTACAGGGAGGAGTTTGCAGGTGATCCAAGGAACGTATGGTTTGGTCTAAGCGCAGATGGCATTAATACTTTTGGGGAGCAGAGCAGCAACCATAGCACGTGGCCTGTGACTCTATGTTTGTATAACCTTCCTCCTTGGTTGTGCATGAAGCGGAAGTTCATTATGATGTCAGTGCTCATCCAAGGCCCTAAGCAACCCGGCAACGACATTGATGTGTACCTAAGGCCATTAGTTGAAGAACTATTACAGACAAACAAGGGATACCGTGGATGCACGCACTGTTTGGATGATACCGACAGTATATATTTAGAGAGTTGTAGGAAGAATGTGTACCTGGGACATCGTCGATTTCTTTCGAGCAGGCATCCCGTAAGAAAGAAAGGCAAGCATTGCAAAGGTGGGGCGGATCACCAGACGAAGCCTCGCCACCATACTTGTGCTGATGTACATGATATGGTTAAGGATTTGAATGTAATCTTTGGAAAGGGTCCTGGCGGACAACCTGTTCCAAAGGACGCTGACGGACGCGCGCCCATGTGGAAGAAGAAATCTATATTTTGGGACCTGCCCTATTGGAAAGACCTAGAGGTCCGCTCCGCAATCAACGTGATGCACGTGACGAAGAATCTTTGCGTGACCCTGCTTGGCTTCTTGGGTGTGTATGGGAAGACAAAAGATACACCAGAGGCATGGGAGGACCGACAACGTATGCACGGAAAAGACGGCATACATCAGGGTCAGGCCAGCTATGCTCTTACCAAAGAAGAGAAGGAAATCTTCTTTGAATGCCTGCTCAGCATGAAGGTACCATCTCGCTTCTCGTCGAATATAAAGGGAATTATAAATATGGCAGAGAAAAAGTTCCAGAACCTAAAGTCTCATGACTGCCACGTGATTATGACGCAACTGCTTCCGGTTGCATTGAGGGGGCTTCTACCGGAAAATGTTCGATTAGCCATTGTGAAGCTATGTGCATTCCTCAATGCCATCTCTCAGAAGGTAATCGATCCAGAAATCATACCAGGGTTACAGAATGATTTGGTGCAATGTCTTGTCAGTTTTGAGTTGGTGTTCCCACCATCCTTCTTCAACATCATCACGCACGTCCTAGTTCACCTTTGCGAAGAGATTAACATTTTGGGTCCTATATTTCTACACAATATGTTCCCCTTTGAGAGGTTCATGGGAGTCTTGAAGAAATATGTCCATAACCGTGCTAGGCCAGAAGGAAGCATCGCAAAGGGCCATGAAAATGAGGAGGTCATTGAGTTTTGTATTGACTTTATTCCTGACCTTAAGCCGATTGGTGTTCCTGAATCGCGGCATAAGGGTAGACTGGATGGATAAGGCACGCTAGGAGGGGATAAAATAATATGTATGGACGGGCATTCTCTCACTGAAGCACACTACACAGTTCTACAGAATTCCGCCTTGGTGGCTCCTTATATGGAGGAACACAAGAATTTTCTACACTCCAAACACCTGGAGAAGTCTGACGACTGGATTACACGTGAACAAACGAGGACTTTTGCCGGTTGGTTGCAGAAACGTGCCATGCATGATGGCGATATTGAAGATGACCTATACTCGCTGTCCCAGTTACCATCTTCGAATATAATGACTTTTAAAGGGTACCAGATAAATGGGAATACATTTTACATGATCGCCCAAGATAAGAAGAGCACCAACCAAAACAGTGGTGTCCGCTTTGATGCAACAACCAACCCGGGAAAGGAAACATATTATGGTTACATAGAGGACATATGGGAACTTAACTATGGAGGTGGTTTGAAGGTCCCTTTGTTTCGGTGCAAATGGGTCAATATGACACGAGGCGGGGTAATGGAAGACCCGTAGTTCGGAATGACAATAGTGGATCTCAACAATCTTGCGTATTCAGAAGAACCATTCGTCCTAGCCAATGATGTGGCGCAGGTTTTTTATGTGAAAGACATGTCTACCAGGCCAAGAAAAAGAAAAGATAAGGAAGCGAATGGGTCATACGATGAGCCAAAGCGCCACATAGTTCTTTCAGGGAAAAGAAATATCATGGGAGTGGATGACAAGACAGACATGTCAGAAGATTATGAAAAGTTTGATGAAATTGCTCCATTCACAGTGAATATTGACCCGAGCATCCAATTAAATGATGAAGATTTTCCATGGCTACGGTGCAAAGGGACACACGCGAAGAAAAAGTTTCACACCCAAAGATCCGGGATGTGATCGGCTTCACTATCTTCACTTTCTTATGTGTTTCACACCCAGGAGGGAATCTCTGTAATAGTTAGGGTAGTTATGTGTTATTCACAAACTAGTGATTCACACAAATTTCAAATAATTCAAAATTTAAACTATTCAAATTTGAAAACTACCGGCACTAACGGAAAGTTTGTAATTTTTTGTACCTAAAGCAAAAATATTCAGAAAGAAACTCTAAATACAGCAAAAAACAACTCAAAAATAAATAAAACAAAAATAAATAAAACAAAAAAATTAAGAAAATAAAAAAGCCAGCCTACTGGGCCAAAGTGGCCTGCATACGACTAGAAACACAACCTTCGGTTGGGCCAGGATGCAGGCCCGCAAAGGCCCAGTAGGCCCATAGGGCAGCACTGAACAGGTAGGCCCAATAGGCCTGCTTAGGAGAGGAGCTCGAGAGAGCTACCGCATTGGGGCTTATAAACCAGTGCGGTAGCCCCTCGACTAGCAAGGTGGGACTAAACTTGTCGCACCGCACTGCGCCAGCGCACCCCCTTTAGTACCAGGTGGTGGCTGCAACCGGTACTAAAGAGGGGGTCTTTAGTACCGGTTGGTGCCATGACCCGGTACTAAAGGGTGGGCACTTCCCACTGCTTGGCCTGGCCAAAACAGACCTTTAGTACCGGTTGGTGGCACCAACCGGTACTAAAGGTCCATCCTATATATACAACAGTTGAAAAAATTTCACTTCCCTCTCTGTTTCTTCCCTCCGTCGCGCCGCCCTGCCCCGATCGACGGCCGTCCTCGTCGACGTCGCCGCCCCCACCCCTCGTCGCCGACCCCGGCCGTCCCTGCCCCTCGTCGCCGTCCCCGTTGACGTCGCCGCCCCGGCCATCCCCGTCCCCGTCGTCCCCGTCGCCGCGCCCC
>NC_041385.1:66034607-66076772 GCF_002162155.2 Triticum dicoccoides
CCGCCTGCCCCGTCGCCACGCCCCGCCCCGTCATCGCCGCCCCGTCCCGCCGCCGCCCCGTCGTCGTCTCGCCAGTGAGCTCACCCCGGCCGCCATGTTCACACGCACACACATGTACACACTACACACACATTATAGAATTTTAGTTATAGAATTTTTTTTTCTATTTTTTAGTTATAGAAATGTTAGAAATTGTTCTGTTTTGTAGTTATAGAAATATTTTTAGAATTGTTAGTTACATAAAAATATTTTTTAGTTATAGAAATATTTATAGAAATGTTAGCAATTTTTCTGTTTTCTAGTTATAGAAATATTAGAAATGTTAGTTATATAATCAGAAATGTTAGAAATTTTAGAATTAGTTTTAGTTAGATGAATTAGATTAATGTCAAATTGTTAGAATTTTCATATATAGAATGTTAGATTAATGTTACTTTTTGCGGGCATATAGTATTTGTTCTCGACGATATGCCCGGCCCGCATCCTCGCCGTCGACCCGTTCGTGATGACGTCATGCTTCAGAGGACCCATGTCCGGGACTGGGCTCCGCCGGGCTGGCACTGGGAGGTGCTACCTGGAGGGGCGCGCCGCTTGGTGAGGAACCCGGCCTCGGGTCCCATCGTCGACCCTGATCTCCTTTGGTGGCGTTCGCGTGGGCCACATTCGGTGCAGAGGCAGCCGGCCCCACCGGAGGTGGTGCGTCGCCATGTCAGGGAGGAAGACGAGCGCGTCCATCGCTACATGGCTGCTATGGACGACATCAGGTTCTCCACTACTTGGCAGGTTCTTTGGGCAGATGACCGGAGATATGATCCTGATTCAATTCCATTCTCGTAAAGGCCCTGAAGCAGGCGTCGGGGAATAAACTGTGTGCATTCTACGTTTGCGAGAATATTCGCATGATGGCGTCCGAAAGGAGCAGATCTGATAGACAGGACTGGGTACGTTTGTCAGAACACTATTCACACCATTATCGATATCTAGTCACACAACTAATACACATGCATATTGATCTCCTTCTTAACAGTTCAGAGAGGTGCGGGATAAGCTCCTACCATCATACCGCATACTAGCACTTCAAGAGGAAATAGCCGGATTTTTGCTCGACTAGGTCATAGATCCCAAAGGAGAATACTATTACCCGCTACCGCCCCCATGAACCACTTGTCATCGTGCTCCGGAGGCACCAAGGCAACATATGTAGGAGAAATTGTATATGTATATACATGTGTATGTGTGAATAATTAATGGTGTTGGTTGTGAGACATTCGATGATATATACGAGAAAATCTATTTATATATATGCATAACGTGTACAATTTGTAGTATCGTGAAATGCCAGCAAAAGAAATTGAATGGATAATAAAGCCACCCCCCCCCCAAACATTTAGTACCGGTTGGTGTTACCAACCGGTACTAATTTCCTACGCGCACACGGGCCTGGCTCGTGCCGCGTGGCATCACTTTAGCGCCGGTTCGTGACGAACCGGTACTAAAGGGGGGGGGGGCTTTAGTCCCCACTCTTTAGTGCCGGTTGGCAAACCGGCACTAAAGGCCGTTACGAACCGGCACTAAAGGCCGGTTCTGCACTAGTGAAAATACGAAAATGTATGATAGTGATCCTCGCATCGGAACCCTTCCTCGGTTCCCCTATAGTAATAGTATCAATAAAACCATCCACATCTTTACCATGTGGTTCATCTAAGCTACCCTCAAAGGGTATTCTACAAGCCGCGCACAAATTACGTAAGGACATTTCCTTAGCCTCATCATATAAATGAAAAGATACTGAAGGAGGTGATTTCTTAGGATAATAGTAAAAGTTTTGCACGAAAGTATTGGTAAGTAAGAGATACTGTTCGATCCGGTCGTGGAGGAAATCAATGAGGCCTGCATTTTCAGCCAAAGAATAAAAGTCTTCATAAATCCTGGCTGCTCTCAAGAAATTATCACAAGGCCATTCACACGGCCGTACCTCCACTACACGAGGAAGATTATACTTGGCCTTTTCTTTCTCCTTAGCTTGTTTATCCTTGGAGCTTTGGCTAGAGGAGCCCCTCAAGAACAACCTCTTCATCTTTTTCTGAAATTTTCTGAAATTTTTAGTAACTTCAAAATAAAAGTGAATCAAACTAAACAAGATTGATAGCAACTACTCCACACGTGCCTAGAGCCTATATCATGCATTAGAATTACTTGGGACCTCATAAATTTGACATGCAAGCTCAAGAATAGGGTCACCTATGCAGCAAAAATTTGCAATGAATAAAGCACTAGAACAAAAACTAATTGGACCATTGGAGGAGTCACATACCTAGCAACAATCTCCCAAAGCAATTTTGTGAATGGAGCTTTGAGCAAGGAGATCGAAAATTGCAGCAAAATGAGCTAGAACTCGTGCTTGAGCTGGATAGGAATTTATTTTGGGAGGAAGATGGAGTGTGTGGGTGCAGGAATAAGTGGAGGGGGGGGGGGCACCGTGGGCCCACGATACAGGGGGCGCGCCTAGGGGGTGTGGGCGCGCCCTCCGCCCTCGTGGCCAGGTGCTTGCCCCCCTGCTGTGTTCTTAGTGCCTAAAATCCTCAAATAATCCATAAAAAATCATACTAAATTTGCAGGGCATTTGGAGCACTTCTATTTTTGGGATATTTTTTATTGCATGGATAATTCAGAAAACAGACAGATAATACTATTTTTGCTTAATTTATTCTAAATAACAGAAAGTAAAAAGAGGGTACAGAAGGTTGTGCCTTCTAGTTTCATCCATCTCATGATCATCAAAAGGAATCAACTAACAAGGTTGATCAAGTCTTGTTAACAAACTCATTCCGAATAACATGAAACTGGAGAAATTTTGAATAACACTAAGTTACCTCAACGGGGATATGAACATCCCCAACAATAAGAATATCATATTTTTTTCTTGATAGTAGGAAGAGGAAATTCAAAACCTCCAATAATGATAGTTGGAATTTTTCCAATAGAATTGATTCTATGAACTTGAGGTTGTTTCCTCGGAAAGTGTACCGTATGCTCATTACCATTAACATGAAAAGTGACATTGCCTTTGTTGCAATCAATAACAGCCCCTGCAGTATTCAGAAAGGGTCTACCAAGGATAATCGACATACTATCATCCTCGGGGATATCAAAAATAACAAAGTCCGTTAAGATAGTGACATTTGCAACCACAACAGGCACATCCTCACAAATACCGACATCTATAGCAGTTGATTTATCAGCCATTTGCAAAGATATTTCAGTAGGTGTCAACTTATCCATTTCAATTCTACGATATAAAGAGAGAGGCATAACACTGACACCGGCTCCAAGATCACATAAAGCAGTTTTAACATAATTTCGTTTAATGGAGCATGGTATAGTTGGTACCCCTGGATCTCCAAGTTTCTTTGGTATTGCACCTTTAAAAGTATAGTTAGCAAGCATGGTGGAAATTCCAGCTTCCGGTATCTTTCTTTTATTTGTAATGATATCCTTTATATATTTAGCATAAGGATTTACTTTGAGCATATTAGTTAAGCGCATACGTAAGAAGATAGGTCTAATCATTTCAGCAAAGCACTCAAAATTGTCATCATCCTTTGTCTTGGATGGTTTAGGAGGAAAAGGCATGGGTTTCTGAACCCATGGTTCTCTTTCTCTACCGTGTTTCGTAGCAACAAAATCTCTCTTATCATAACGTTGATTCTTTGATTGTGGGTTATCAAGATCAATAGCAGGTTCAATCTCTACATCATTATTATTGCTAGGTTGAGCATCAACATGAACATTATCATTAACATTATCACTAGGTTCATGTTCATCACCTGATTGTGTTTCAGCATTAGAAATAGAAATATCATTGGGATTCTCAGGTGTGTCTACAACAGGTTCACTAGAAGCATGCAAAGTCCTATCATTTTTCTTTTTCTTCTTTTTAGAAGGACTAGGTGCATCTAAAATATTTCTCTGAGAATCCTGCTCGATTCTCTTAGGGTGGCCTTCAGGATACAAAGGTTCCTGAGTCATTCTACCAGTTCTAGTAGCCACTCTAACAGCAAAATCATGTTTATTATTTAATTCATCGAGCAAATCACTTTGAGCTTTAAGTACTTTCGCAGCTTGAGTGGTAACCATAGAAGCATATTTGCTAATGAGTTTAAGTTCACCTTTAACTCTAGCCATATAATCACTCAAGCGTCCTATCTCGAAAGCATTATTCTTTAATTCTCTACCAACATACGCATTAAAACTTTCTTGTCTAGCCATAAAATCATCAAATTCATCTAAAAATGGGCTATGGAATTTAGTAGACGGGATTTCAACTTTATCATATCTATAGAGAGAATTTACCTTTACTACCTGTGTCTGTTTATCAAGACAATGTGTTTCTTCGACAGGCGGTAGATTAAGACCGTGTATTTCTTCAATAGGAGGTAAATTCTTAACATCTTCAGCTTTAATACCCTTTTCTTTCATTGATTTCTTTGCCTCTTGCATATCTTCAGGACTGAGAAATAGAACACCTTTCTTCTTCGGAGTAGGTTTAGGAACAGGCTCAGGAGTTGGCTCAATTGGTTCAGGAATTGGCTCAGGAAGAGTCCAATTATTTTCATTTGTCAACATATTATTCAATAACAATTTAGCTTGGTCGACTGTTCTTTCCCTGAAAACACAACCAGCACAACTATCCAAGTAGTCCTTGGAAGCATCGGCTAGTCCATTATAAAAGATATCAAGTATTTCATTTTTCTTAAGAGGATGATCAGGCAAAGCATTAAGTAATCGGAGAAGCCTCCCCCAAGCTTGTGGAAGACTCTCTTCTTTGATTTGCACAAAATTATATATTTCCTGCAAGGCAGCTTGTTTCTTATGAGCAGGGAAATATTTAGTAGAGAAGTAATAAATCATATCCTGGGGACTACACACACAACCAGTATCAAGAGAATTAAATCAAGTTTTAGCATCACCCTTAATTGAGAACAGAAATATCTTAAGGATATAATAATAGCAAGACTTCTCATCATTAGTGAACAGGGTGGCTATATCATTCAACTTGGTAAGATGTGCCACAATAGTTTCAGATTCATAGCCATAAAAAGGATCAGATTCAACCAAAGTAATTATCTCAGGATCAACAGAGAATTCATAATCCTTATCAGTAACACAGATAGGTGAAGTAGCAAAAGCGGGGTCATGTTTCATTCTAGCATTAAGGTATTGTCGCTTCCATTTAGCTAATAACTTCTTAAGATCATATCTATCATTGCAAGCAAAAATAGCTCTAGCAGCTTCTTCATCCATAACATAACCCTCAGGAACAACAGGCAATTCATAATTAGGGGGAGAACCTTCATCATCACTATCATCAATAATTTCATTCTCAATAATTTCATTCTCTCTAACCCTAGCAAGTTCTTCATCAAGACATTCACCTAATGGCACGGTAGTATCAAGCACAGAAATAGTTTCATCATAAGTATCATGCATAGGAGAAGTGGCATCATAAATAACATGCGACATATCAGAATTCATAGCAGTATCAGGTTTAGGTGTCACAAGCTTACTCATAACAGAAGGAGAATCTAGTGCAGAGCTAGATGGCAGTTCCTTACCTCCCCTCGTAGTTGAGGGAAAAATCTTAGTTCTTGCGTCTTTCAAGTTCTTCATAGTGATCAACAGATATAAATCCCAAGTGACTCAAACAATAGAGCTATGCTCCCCGGCAACGGCACCAGAAATTAGTCTTGATAACCCACAAGTATAGGGGATCACAACAGCTTTCGAGGGTAGAGTATTCAACCCAAATTTATTGATTTGACACAAGGGGAGTGAGGGAGTCCTGGACTAGGGGGTGTCCGGATAGCCGGATCATCATCATTGGCCGAACTATCATCGGCCGGACTATCATCATCGACCGGACTCCAAGACTATGAAGATACAAGATTGAAGACTTCGTCCCGTGTCCGGATGGGACTTTCCTTGGCGTGGAAGGCAAGCTTGGCGATACGGATATGTAGATCTCCTACCATTGTAACCGACTCTATGTAACCCTAGCCCTCTCCAGTGTCTATATAAACCGGATGGCTTTAGTCCGTAGGACACAACAACAACCCTTACAATCATACCATAGGCTAGCTTCTAGGGTTTAGCCTCCTTGATCTCGTGGTAGATCCACTCTTGTAACGTCCACAATATCAATATCAATCAAGCAGGACGTAGGGTTTTACCTCCATCAAGAGGGCCCGAACCTGGGTAAAACATCGTGTCCCTCGTCTCCTGTTACCATCCGCCTAGACGCACAGTTCGGGACCCCCTACCCGAGATCCGCCGGTTTTGACACCGACATTGGTGCTTT
This sequence comes from Triticum dicoccoides, assembly GCF_002162155.2. Classification (NCBI taxonomy): domain Eukaryota; kingdom Viridiplantae; phylum Streptophyta; class Magnoliopsida; order Poales; family Poaceae; genus Triticum; species Triticum dicoccoides. The sequence continues at coordinate 66,040,966 of NC_041385.1, forward strand.
CATTGAGAGTTCCTCTGTGCCGTCACCGATAGGAAGGATGCCTCTTCCCGTCTTCAAGGACAGTGTCTTCGCCAATGGAGCCTTGGCCGCCGGCCAAACTATCCGGCTAGGAGGTTTTCTTATGACCGCCTGTCCGGCCACCGCTTCAACGATGACCTCTCGGGTCATTGAGAGCAATCTTCACGTCAACTCTGAATTCGCCGAGCAGCTAGATCCAGCAGAGCTCTCGTCTGTAAACAAACTCTTGGATCGGATCGCCGCCCTGGGAGTCGCTACAGACTACAATCAGATCGGGCTTAAAACTGATCTGAGAGAGATTAACTCTCCCCAGGTTACCCACCACGTCATGGTGGTAGAGGAACATCGCGATGATCCTTCTCCCATATTGAAAACTAGTCGTGTCCGGGCTACCGAACCCTCCATGCCGGATTCCCGCGGAGGAACGGATTTCGATCAAGCACTGAACATAAAGTCAGGCATCAGACTGGACTCGTTGGACAATGTTCCACTTTCCAAGCTTCCAAATTCGGAAACTTCTCGGACCTTGAGCCTCGAGATGGACAGGGTCCCGGACTCAATTAGGCCCACCCGTCCAGATATATGCGATCTATCTCTAATCCGACAAGAGCCAGCCGAAACAGTACATCATTACTGGGCCAGATTCCTCCTAGTCATGGACCAGATAAAGGACTGCCGAGAGGAAAACACAATCTCGATTTTTTGCAATAATTGCATGGACAGGGGAATCTTGAACGCCGTCAGCCGTTGTGAAATCACACGTTTCGCCGACCTGGCATCCATAGTGCGAAAGTATTGTGCGATAGAGAGTTTCCGGAAAACCGAAAATAGGTTTTGGGACAATCCGGCCCCGGATACAGCCCCAGTCCGCAACAAAAGGGTGCATTACACTCAGGCACCAGGTACAAGAACCAAAAAACAGAAGCCCCTTAAAGGGAACGGAACCATACTGGAGGGATGGCTCAGCAAACCCTGTACAATTCACAATACCAAGGGCGCGACCCCAACACATAGCCTTCGTGCATGTTGGATATTACGGCAGGTGGCCAAAAGTGGCGAGGAGCTTCTAGCCCCGGGAAACCACACCAACAATACCGGTACGGTATCAACAGTCTTCGAGACTTTCGCATCAAACAATATGCGGAAACGAACAATCCACAGCCTCGCCGAAGTCTACCAAGTAGCAACAACAAATCCTTGGAACAACGCGGCCATCACCTTCAACGCCAGCGACGAACCTAAATTCCGAACAGCCCGAGCACCAGCCGCATTGGTCCTCAGTCCAATAGTGGACGGCTTTCGACTTACCAAGGTACTCATGGATGGCGGCAGCGGATTGAACCTCATTTACGAGGAAACTCTTCAAAAAATGGAAATAGACTGGAGCCGCATTGAGCGAAGCAGCACAACCTTTAGAGGAATAATCCCTAGCCGGGAAGCACGCTGCACCGGAAAAATCACACTCGATGTGGTGTTCGGCTCACCGGACAATTACAGGTCCGAAGAAATCACGTTCCAAGTGGCCCCGTTCAGCAACGGATATCACGCTATATTAGGACGAGAGGCGTTCACAATCTTCCAAGCCGTACCCCATTACGGGTACATGAAGCTCAAAATGTCTGGGCCCGGCAGGATAATCACTCTCGTTAGTGATCCGGACATAGCACTCCGCGCCGAAAACAAAACAGCCGCATTAGCCCTGGATGCACTATCCGAAGCCCTAGCGGCAGAGGAACTCACCGCGCTGCGCGCTACGGTGCATAGAGACGATGTGATACTCGATAAGAGATCCAAGTCCACCTCCTTTAAACCAGCGGACGAAATAATAAAATTCCAGGTCCATCCAACGGACCCGACAAAGACGGCCTCCATCGGGGCACAGTTGAACCCTGATGTAGATGCCGCACTGCGAGAATTCCTTCGGGAAAATTGGGACATTTTCGCCTGGCATCCTTCAGATATGCCAGGAATCCCCCGCAGATTGGCAGAGCATAGCCTAAACATCCTAAAAGGGTTCAAGCCAGTCAAACAGGCTATTCGACGATTTTCCGAACCCAAAAGACAGGCAATGGGAGAAGAACTAGCCAAACTATTGGAAGCCGGATTCATCAGAGACATCAAACATCCAGATTGGCTAGCAAACCTGGTAATGGTACCAAAGAAGGACAAATCCTGGCGCCTATGTGTCGATTTCAAAGACCTAAATAAAGCCTGCCCAAAGGATCCCTTCCCCCTCCCCCGCATCGACCAAATCATCGATGCCACTGCAAGGCACGATTCATTGTGCTTCCTGGACGCATACTCCGACTATCATCAAATCAAGATGGCAGAAGCGGATCAAGCCGCAACGGCATTCATTACTCCATATGGACCATTCTGCTTCAACACGATGCCCTTCGGACTTAGAAACGCCGGCGCAACATATCAGCGCATGATTCAGACATGTCTGGCTACCCAGATCGGCAAAACAGTAGAGGCATACGTAGATGATGTAGTCGTCGAAACTAAACACGTCGAAACTCTAGTAGACGACTTGAGGGTCACATTCGACAACCTCCGAGCATATGACATTAAGCTGAATCCGGAAAAATGCGTTTTCGGCGTACCAGCCGGAAAGCTCTTGGGCTTCATTGTATCCGGTAGAGGAATTGAAGCAAACCCAGCCAAGATCCGAGCTCTGTCACAGCTAGATATCCCAAAAGACCTCAAGCAAATACAAAAATTGACTGGATGCGTGGGGGCTCTAAGCCGCTTTATCTACCGTCTAGGAGAAAAGGCATTGCCCCTCTATCGCCTCCTTAGGCGCACCGAACACTTCGAGTGGACGGATGCTGCCACTGCCGGACTCGATGAAATAAAGGCCATATTGGCAACAAATCCGGTCCTGGCTGCGCCCAACCTGGGCAAACCAATGTTGTTATACATTGCAGCAACGCATCAAGTTGTAAGCGCGGTACTCGTCGTCGAACGAGAGACAGAAGGGCATAAATTCCCTCTTCAAAAACCAGTATACTATGTATCCACTGTGTTAACCCCCTGCAAGTCCCGTTACCTGCACTATCAGAAGATAGCGTATGCGGTGTTCATGGCATCCCGGAAGCTCCGACACTACTTTCAAGAGTGTTCGATAACAGTGGCCTCTGAAGTACCACTTAATGACATTATAAACAACCGCGACGCGACGGGCAGGATTGCAAAATGGGCCATTGAGCTCTTACCATTCAATATAACTTACAAACCTCGGCGAGCTATAAAGTCACAAGTTTTGGCTGACTTTGTCACTGAATGGACCGAAGCTGAACTCCCTAAAGAGTACGGCGCATACTCCAATTGGATTATGCACTTCGACAGATCTAAAATGTTGGCCGGATTGGGTGCTGGCGTCGTATTGACGTCCCCGACCGGGGACACAGTCCAATACGTACTTCAGATAATGTACACGGACTCCAACAACACAGCCGAATACGAGGCCCTTTTACATGGTCTCTGGATGGCAATCTCCATGGGCATTCAACGCCTAGAGGTGTGCGGGGATTCAAACCTCGTAATATCCCAAATAAATGGAGACTTTGACGCCAAGGATCCGAAAATGGCAGCATATCGCAACGTTGTCCTAAAAATGTCAGCCCGGTTTGAAGGACTTGAATTCCATCACGTAGCCCAGGATAATAACCAAGCAGCCGACGTACTGACACGCATCGGCGCAAAACGCGACGCTGTCCCTCCTAACATCTTCTTGGAACGGCTCTTCAAGCCATCCGTACTATGGGAAGAGGAGTCCGGAAATAACAAACCGGAACAAGCCGCACCAACCGGCGATTCAGCCGATGACACAACACCTTCAGCCCACGACATAATGGCAGTAATTGCCTCATGGACAGAACCATTCCTCGCCTACATGCTTAGGCAGGAGCTTCCCGAAGACCAAAATGAGGCCCGCTGCATTGTCCGGCGATCTAAAGCCTACAAGGTCTATGAGGGAGAACTTTATAAGAAAAGCACAACCGGAGTCCTTCAAAGGTGTATCTCCGAAGGGGAAGGGCGAAACCTCCTGGATGAAATTCATGCCGAACTAGGCGGACACCACGCCGCAGCTCGGGCCCTTGTAGGAAAGGCATTCCGTACAGGATTTTATTGGCCGACGGCCCGAGCAGATGCTCAGGACTTAGTCCAACGATGCGTCGGTTGTCAGCTCTTTGCTAATCAGAGCCATATGCCACCCACCGCCCTCAAAACTATAACCATAGCCTGGCCGTTCGCGGTCTGGGGGCTTGACATGGTTGGACCCCTTAAAGGAGGAACCCACAAGCAAAGGTACCTGTTGGTCATGGTGGACAAATTCACCAAATGGATAGAGGCCAAGCCAGTCAAAATGGCAGAGTCCGGACCAGTGATAGACTTTATCTCTGGGGTAGTACACCGTTTTGGTGTCCCCCACAGCATCATCACCGATAACGGCACGAACTTTATGGCCGACAAGGTTAAATCATGGTGCAAAAATATGGGCATTAAGCTCGATTACGCTTCAGTCTATCATCCTCAAACCAATGGTCAAGTGGAACGAGCAAATGGTCTAATAATGAGCGGCATTAAACCCAGACTAGTGCGGTCACTCACGAAATCTAACACGCACTGGGTAGAGGAGCTCGACTCCGTACTCTGGGGGCTGCAGACAACGCCCAACCGTACTACCGGATTCACACCATTTTTTATGGTATACGGCGCAGAGGCAGTCCTGCCCTACGACATCATTCATGACTCACCTCGAGTGCGCATGTACGAAGAAAGAGAAGCCGAGCTGGATCTGCAGGACAGCTTGGACGTATTGGAGGAAGAACGCGACATCGCCAAGGCTTGTTCCGCATTCTATCAGCAGCAGGCTCGAAGATATCAAAGCAGAGAAGTACGGGCCAAGACTTACAACGTTGGTGAACTAGTTCTACGCCTGTCAGACAAGAAAAAGGACAAGCTCAAGCCCAAATGGGAGGGCCCCTTCATTATCGATCAAGTCCTGACCGGCGGAGCGTACCATCTACGAAATGCGTTGGACAACCGACTCGAGCCGAACCCATGGAACGCAGCCCGCCTCCGAAGATTCTATGCCTAGCGCCGGACTAAGAGTTCGTCCCCTTCCCCCGTTCAAATTTTTACACTTCAGCTGTCTTTTGTTTCTCTTTCTTCTCTTAACCCTTTTACTAAAAAGCCCTTAAGGGCCTACTTGCGCATTGTTCGCATAACACTTGATGTGCCATCCGCACTCATTATACCTGGGGGCTTCTTTTCCAGAAGCTCAATTATAAGGGCTTCATGCCCAGCACATGTGTCAAGCTTCCACATGTACCTTTTACTCACCATTATATGCATCGATATGACTTAAGTTTTGGCCAAGCTGGGTTGCCTGGCTCCTGTGCTTACCCCTACGTTCCCGATTGTTCGGCTAGGAGGTAAAGGGAGCACCTCTGCGATTGTTACTGCCGGGTCAGCCGGATGTGTACCTCAGACTGGGTGAAGCTGAAAGGTAGCGTTCTTAAGGGAATATTCGGTCGGTGACTTTAAAGATGATTTCTTACCTACTTATTTATCTACCCCCAGATGTTTTTCTGCTTTTTTCGCAGTCCGGACATGCACCTTAGGGCATGCCTGCCCCAGAGGAAAGGAACCCTTAATGGAAGTATTCTCCCTGGAAGATGTTTCTTACTAACCATGTAATATAACATAACTAGTTGGGCACTTGTCTGATAAAGCACTAATGACCCCTACGCCTGGTCTCCATGCATACCCCGGTTGTTTCATAGCCGAGAAGGTATTCGGACACACTCCGGACTCTAGGGTCCCGAGGTCGAAGCGAAAAGGTCGGCAAAGACAAACGATCTACAATCCGGCTAGAAGGCATTTTACATGTCATTTTATAATACATTGTCAAATCGACTAACTGTATTCTTCCTCAATCCCGTCTAACAGGCTGTCTAATTTACAGTCCTGTTGGGAAAATTTAGTGGCCAACTCTACTTGGCCGTATACTAAACTCACAGGGATCTCCTTCCCATCAGGCCCCACAGGTCCGACCTCGGCCATGTGGTTGGGATCCGCCTTCTTGTACCGCGTCTTCACCATGGCCCAGGCCTCCCTGGCACCTTGGCGGCAGGCTGAAATCTTCCATAAATGGAAGCGCTGCCGCACTCCCTGAAGCTTCTCCGCAAGCTCCCCAAGGCCCTCGGGTAGGGAGAAGGCTGGCCATAAAGCCTGGATGACGCCGCGCATTGCCTGCCGAACTCGTTCGATCAGTTGCAACAATTTGGGAAGTTGATCACCCATTGATACGGGCATCTCCTCCGCAGGGCGACCTGTGAGTATACCTACAGACATATTTTGTCAATGGACTTCCTCGCCGAACTCTTCATTTCAAAGGAATTCGCTTAAGCACTTACTATAGATGCCGCGACGAAGCCGCTGATTCTCCTTAACGGAGCCAGACAGCTCGGCCCGAACGCCTTTCAGCTCTTCTCCAAGCTGGTCATGGGCATCCTGGAGCTTGTTCCTTTCATGCTGCACCTTATGCAGCACCCTCTCGCCGGCCTTTAGCTGGCGCAGAAGTTCTTGCCTGTCCGGATCTTGTCCGGCAGCACCTGCAACGCCATTTTTAGACTTGCGCACGGGCCAAACTCTACTTATCTTTCTAAAATAATGCGTTACCAGGAGAGGTCCCTGTGTTTCCTCCTGCGGCAGCGAGTGCGGCCTCAAATTGGGCCTTACACTCTTGCAGCTCCTGAGACAGTTGGGTATTCTTCTTTGTAAGACCCTACAGTTAAACGTGATCCTTAAATCAGTTAGCACAACTACTTTAAGTCTTGGGGGCTACTGGCATATACAACTATTAAAATCTCTTACCCGTATGTCTTTCACATACTACTCCGTGGCTCTGGTCAAACCATCTTGAGCGGCACGGAGGTGCGCGTCCCCCGCGTTAAAGGCATTCAATGCCTCAGGGGAAAAGCACGCGTCACGAAAATCTGTCCGGCGGCACCTGTGGTTCATGGCGCTCTCCACCTCAGATTTGGTGGAGGATAGTCTGTCGGCATCCTCCGTTGGAGGAGTATCCGGCTCGCGCCTTGCGCTCGCCTCCCCCTCCAGGCCAGGCGCTGGAGCTTGGCTGGTAGAGGCCGGATTGGCAACCTCTACGCCCGCAGTCCGGCGGACGCTTTTTCTCCTACAAAAGTCATAAGCACTCAAACACTTCCTAGGGACGTTGTTTTAAACAACGAACCATGAGCTATACCTTTGCGGCGACGTTTCGACTCGCGCCGCACTCCTCTTCTGCCTGCTGGGCCGAACTGACCCTTGTTGGTCAGCCGTCATGGGTTCGGCTTCCCGCCTTGAAGGCGCAGCCTGCATGACACCGTTGTATATGGTGATCAGAAACGCGCGAAGATGGAGTAATGGTGTTAAGAATCCGGTCATAAGTACCTGGGAAGCCGGCGACAAGCCGGGGTAGTCGGCCGTGATGGCGACTAAAGCATTATCGATGCTGAGCTGATGGAACACCCCATCATTAGCTCCACCTTTATATCCGGATCCTCTTCGGAGGTCGGATCAAGGGATCTTCCCGGATCCTCGGGTTGTGGAGCCAGATTGTGAATGTCCTCCACATTCTGGCGCAGTTCCTGCGTCAAAATCACAGAGTAAGGTACTCGGCTTTAGAAGCACGGGTCGGATGAATAAACGTCCGCTTACCCAGCTCTGAGGGTTACTCATAGAAAACCCGTTCAATGGGTTCGTACGGAGGAAGTCTTCTTTCTCCCCCTTGTACAGGCCGGACAGGATCTTCACCAGATCCTCGGCCGAGCCCGGCCACTTGCGGCCGCGGCGGGTGGCGTCGTCCTCCCCGTTAAAATCCCACATGGGGTGGCCCCTGTATTGCAGCGGCTGGACCCCCCGCATAATGCACGTGGCCATGACTCCGATCATGGTCAATCCGGAATGGGCCAACAGCCTTATCCGGCCCATCAAATAATGGACGCTCTTGTCTTCCTCCAGCTGAGGGCTCCGTGGGCGCCAACTTAGGCGTTTCTTCAGAGGAGCGTCGCTAAACTCAGGGAGGCCGATCCGAACTGGGTCCGGCAATGGAGCGTCTTCTATATAAAACCATTCTGAAGGCCAGTCTTCGGACGCCGTCCTAGGGGTGCCGGATAGGTATCCGGTCCCGGCGATGCTCCATATTTCGGCGCCGCCCACTTGATCTATTGACCCCTCGTAAGAGCGGGGTACGAGGCAGAATAGCCTCTTCCACAGCGCAAAATGGGGCTCGACACCCAGGAATAGCTCACAAAGGGCTACGATTTGGATCTGGATTCCTGCCTCTCTTATAGGCAGGTTATTCACGCCGCTAGGGGGTAAAACGTAAAAGATACCCTGGCTTTTCGCATTCATGCGACGCGTGGAAGAAGGTCATTATTGGGCGTGGAAGCCAAGAAGCACAACATTGATGAGGAAGCCGGACACTGTTCGGCAGGTACATGGAACTTGAAGGAGAACCCGCCTTGCAACGCCGAAGACTACACACATGCTGGACTTATCGTCATTGAAGCCTGGTTCGGGGGCTACTGAGGGAGTCCTGGACTAGGGGGTGTCCGGATAGCCGGATCATCATCATTGGCCAAACTATCATCGGCCGGACTATCATCATCGACCGGACTCCAAGACTATGAAGATACAAGATTGAAGACTTCGTCCCGTGTCCGGATGGGACTTTCCTTGGCATGGAAGGCAAGCTTGGCGATACGGATATGTAGATCTCCTACCATTGTAACCGACTCTATGTAACCCTAGCCCTCTCCGGTGTCTATATAAACCGGATGGCTTTAGTCCGTAGGACACAACAACAACCCTTACAATCATACCATAGGCTAGCTTCTAGGGTTTAGCCTCCTTGATCTCGTGGTAGATCCACTCTTGTAACCTCCACAATATCAATATCAATCAAGCAGGACGTAGGGTTTTACCTCCATCAAGAGGGCCCAAACCTGGGTAAAACATCGTGTCCCTCGTCTCCTGTTACCATCCGCCTAGACGCACAGTTCGGGACCCCCTACCCGAGATCCACCGGTTTTGACACCGACAGGGAGCCAAAGAATATTCTCAAGTATTAGCAATTGAGTTGTCAATTCAACCACACCTGGATAAGTTAGTATCTGCGGCAAAGTATTTAGTAGCAAAGTAGTATGATAGTAATGGTAACAGTGGCAAAGGTAAAGATAGCAGTATTGTAGTGATTGTAATAGTAGCAATGGAAAAGTAAATAAGCAAAGCACAATATGTGAAAAGCTCGTAGGCATTGGATCAGTGATGGATAATTATGTCGAATGCGATTCCTCATGTAATAGTTATAACATAGGGTGGCACAGAACTAGCTCCAGTTCATCAATGTAATGCAGGCATGTATTCCGAATATAGTCATACATGCTTATGGAAAAGAACTTGCATGTCATCTTCTGTCCTACCCTCCTGTGGCAACGGGGTCCTAGTGGAAACTAAGGGATATTAAGGCCTCCTTTAAATAGAGTACCAGACCAAAGCATTAACATATAGTGAATACATGAACTCCTCAAACTAGGGTCATCACCGAGAAGTATCCCGATTATTGTCACTTCGGGGTTGTTGGATCATAACACATAATAGGTGACTATAGACTTGCAAGATAGGATCAAGAACTCACATATATTCATGAAAACATAATAGGTTCGGATCTGAAATCATGGCACTCGGGCCCTAGTGACAAGCATTAAGCATAGCAAAGTCATAGCAACATCAATCTCAGAACATTGTGGATATTAGGGATCAAACCCTAACAAAACTAAATCGATTACATGGTAAATCTCATCCAACCCATCACTGTCCAACAAGCCTACGATGGAATTACTCACGCACGGCGGTGAGCATCATGAAATTGGTGATGGAGGTGTTGGAAATATGCCCTAGAGGCAATAATAAAAGGATTATTATTATATTTCCTTGTTCATGATAATTGTCTTTATTCATGTTATAATTGTATTATCCGGAAATCGTAATACACGTGTGAATAGATAGACCATAATATGTCCCTAGTAAGCCTCTAGTTGACTAGCTCGTTGATCGACAGATAGTCATGGTTTCCTCACTATGGACATTAGATGTCGTTGATAACGGGATCACATCATTAGGAGAATGATGTGATGGACAAGACCCAATCCTAAGCATAGCACAAGATCGTGTAGTTCGTTTTGCTACAGCTTTTCCAATGTCAAGTATATTTTCCTTAGACCATGAGATCGTGTAACTCCCGGATACCGTAGGAGTGCTTTGGGTGTATCAAACGTCACAACGTAACTGGGTGACTATAAAGGTGCACTACAGGTGTCTCTGAAAGTCTGTTGGGTTGACACGGATCGAGACTGGGATTTGTCACTCCGTATGACGGAGAGGTATCTCTTGGCCCACTCGGTAATGCATCATCATAATGAGATCAAAGTGACCAAGTGTTTGGTTATGGGATCATGCATTACGGTACGAGTAAAGTGACTTGCTGGTAACGAGACTGAACGAGGTATTGGGATACCGACGATCAAGTCTCGGGCAAGTAACGTACCGATTGGCAAACGGAATTGTATACGGGGTTGATTGAATCCTCGACATCGTGGTTCATCCGATGAGATCATCGAGAAGAATGTGGGAGCCAACATGGGTATCCAGATCCCGCTGTTGGTTATTGATCAGAGAGCTGTCTCGGTCATGTCTGCATGTCTCCCGAACCCGTAGGGTCTACACACTTAAGGTTCGGTGACGTAGGGTTGTATGAATATAAGTATGCAGCAAACCGAAAGTTGTTCGGAGTCCCGTATGAGATCCCAGATGTCACGAGGAGTTCCGGAATGGTCCGGAGGTAAAGAATTATATATAGGAAGTGCTATTTCGGCCATTGGGAAAGTTTCGGGGTCATCCGGTATTGTACCGGGACCACCGGAAGGGTCCCGGGGGTCCACCGGGTGGGGCCACCTATCCCGGAGGGCCCCGTGGGCTGAAGTGGGAGGGGAACCAGCCCCTAGTGGGCTGGTGCACCCCCCCTTGGGCCCCCCCTGCGCCAAGGTTGGAAACCCTAGGGTGAGGGGGCGCACCACTTGCCTTTGGGGGCACTCCACCCCTCCTGGCCGCCGCCCCCTTGGGAGATTCCCATCTCCAGGGCCGGCGCCCCCCCTGGGGGCCTATATAAAGGAGGGGGACAGGGAGGGCAGCCGCACCCTTAGTCTTGGCGCCCCCCCTGCTACATCTCTTCCCCCTCCCGCAGTTGCTTGGCGAAGCCCTGCCAGAGTCCTGCTGCATCCACCACCACGCCGTCGTGCTGCTGGATCTTCATCAACCTCTCCTACCCCCTTGCTGGATCAAGAAGGAGGAGACATCATCCGCTCCGTACGTGTGTTGAACGCGGAGGTGCTGTCCGTTCGACACTTGGTCATCGGTGATTTGGATCACGGCGAGTACGACTCCATCATCCCCGTTCTCTTGAACGCTTCCGCGCGCGATCTACAAAGGTATGTAGATGCACTCCTATCACTCGTTGCTTAGACGAACTCTTAGATGGATCTTGGTGAAACCGTAGGAATTTTTTTTATTTTCTGCAACGTTTCCCAACAGTGGTATCAGAGCTAGGTCTATGTGTAGTTCTCTATTGCACGAGTAGAACACAAATCTATTGTGGGCATAGATCTTGTCAACTTTCTTGCCGCTACTAGTCTTATTTTGCTTCAGCGGTATTGTGGGATGAAGCGTCCTGGACCGACCTTACATGTCAACTTACGTGAGACAGGTTCCACCGACTGACATGCACTAGTTGCATAAGGTCGCTAGCGGGTGTCTGTCTCTCCCACTTTAGTTGGAGCGGATTCGATGAAAAGGGTCCGTATGAAGGGTAAATAGAAGTTGAGAAAATCACGTTGTGGTTATTCGTAGGTAAGAAAACGTTCTTGCTAGAACCCAATTGCAGCCACGTAAAAGATGCAACAACAATTAGAGGACGTCTAACTTGTTTTCGCAGCAATTGTCTTGTGATATGATATGGCCAAAAGTTGTGATGATTGATGAATGATATATTGTGATGTATGAGATCATGTTCTTGTAATAGGAATCACGACTTGCATGTTGATGAGTATGACAACTGGCAGGAGCCATAGGAGTTGTCTTTATTTTTTGTATGACCTGCGTGTCATTGAAGAACGCCATGTAAATTACTTTACATTATTGCTAAACGCGTTAGCCATAGAAGTAGAAGTAGTCATTGGCGTGAAAACTTCAGGAAGACACGATGATGGAGATTATGATGATGGAGATCATGGTGTCATGCCAGTGACGAAGATGATCATGGAGCCCCGAAGATGGAGATCAAAGGAGCTATATGATATTGGCCATATCATGTCACTATTATATAATTGCATGTGATGTTTATTATGTTTATGCATCTTGTTTACTTAGAACAACGGTAGTAAATAAGATGATCCCTTATAATAATTTCAAGAAAGTGTTCCCCCCTAATTGTGCGCTGTTGCTAAAGTTCATCATTTCGAAGCACCACGTGATGATCAGGTGTGATAGATTCTTACGTTCACATACACCGGGTGTAAGACAGTTTTACACATGCAAAAAACACTTAGGGTTAACTTGACGAGCCTAGCATGTACAGACATGGCCTCGGAACACAGAGACCGAAAGGTCGAACATGAGTCATATGGAAGATACGATCAACATGGAGATGTTCACCAATGATGACTAGTCCGTCTCACGTGATGATCGGACACGGCCTAGTCGACTCGGATCGTGTAACACTTAGATGACTAGAGCGATGTCTAATCTGAGTGGGAGTTCATTAAATAATTTGATTAGATGAACTTAATTATCATGAACTTAGTCTAAAACCTTTGCAAATATGTCTTGTAGATCAAATGGCCAACGCTCATGTCAACATGAACTTCAATGCGTTCCTAGAGAAAACCAAGCTGAAAGATGATGGCAACAACTATATGGACTGGGTCCGGAACCTGAGGATCATCCTCATAGCTGCCAAGAAAGCATATGTCCTAGAAGGACCGCTAGGTGAAGCACCCATCCCAGAGAACCAAGACGTTATGAACGCTTGGCAGTCACGTGCTGATGATTACTCCCTCGTTCAGTGCGGCATGCTTTACAGCCTAGAACCGGGGCTCCAAAAGCATTTTGAGAAACACAGAGCATATGAGATGTTCGAGGAGCTGAAAATGGTTTTCCAAGCTCATGCCCGGGTCGAGAGATATGAAGTCTCCGACAAGTTCTATAGTTGTAAGATGGAGGAAAACAGTTCTGTCAGTGAGCATATACTCAAAATGTCTGGGTTGCACAACCGCCTGTCCCAGATGGACATTAACCTCCTGGACGAGGCGGTTATTGACAGAATCCTTCAGTCGCTCCCACCGAGCTACAAGAGCTTTGTGTTGAACTATAATATGCAGGGGATGGTGAAAACTATTCCTGAAGTGTTTTCAATGCTGAAGTCAGCAGAGGTAGAAATCAAGAAAGAACATCAAGTGTTGATGGTCAATAAAACCACCAAGTTCAAGAATGGCAAGGGCAAGAAGAACTTCAAGAAGGACGGCAAGGATGTTGCCATGCCCGGTAAGCCAGTTGCCGGGAAGAAGTCAAAGAATGGACCCAAGCCTGAGACTGAGTGATTTTATTGCAAAGGGAAGGGTCACTGGAAGCGGAACTGCCCCAAATACTTAGCGGACAAGAAGGCCGGCAACACTAAAGGTATATTTGATATACATGTAATTGATGTGTACCTTACCAGTACTCGTAGTAACTCCTGGGTATTTGATACCGGTGCCGTTGCTCATATTTGTAACTCACAGCAGGAGCTGCGGAATAAGCGGAGATTGGCGAAGGACGAGGTGACGATGCGCGTCGGGAATGGTTTCAAGGTCGATGTGATCGCCGCCGGCATGCTACCTCTACATTTACCCACGGGATTAGTTTTAAACCTCAATAATTGTTATTTAGTGCCAAGTTTGAGCATGAACATTGTATTTGGATCTCGTTTAATACGAGATGGCTACTCATTTAAATCCGAGAATAATGGTTGTTCTATTTATATGAGAGATATGTTTTATGGTCATGCCCCGATGGTCAATGGTTTATTCTTAATGAATCTCGAACATAATGTTACACATATTCATAGTGTGAATACCAAAAGATGTAAAGTTGATAACGACAGTCCCACATACTTGTGGCACTTCCGCCTTGGTCACATTGGTGTCAAGCGCATGAAGAAGCTCCATGCTGATAGACTTTTAGAGTCTCTAGATTATGAATCATTTGACACATGCGAACCATGCCTCATCGGCAAAATAACCAAGACTCCATTCTCCGGAACAATGGAGCGAGCAACCAACTTATTGGAAATCATACATACCGATGTGTGTGGTCCAATGAGCGTTGAGGCTCGCGGAGGATATCGTTATGTTCTCACTCTCATTGATGACTTGAGTAGATATGGGTATGTCTACTTGATGAAACACAAGTCTGAGACCTTTGAAAAGTTCAAGGAATTTCAGAATGAGGTAGAGAATCAATGTGATCGAAAGATAAAGTTCCTACGATCAGATCGTGGAGGAGAATACTTAAGTCATGAATTTGGTACACATTTAAGGAAATGTGGAATCGTTTCACAACTCACGCCGCCTGGAACACCTCAGCGTAACGGTGTGTCCGAACGTCGTAATCGCACTCTATTGGATATGGTGCGATCTATGATGTCTCTTACCGATTTACCGCTATCATTTTGGGGATATGCTCTAGAGATAGCTACATTCACTTTAAATAGGGCTCCGTCTAAATCCGTTGAGACGACACCGTATGAATTATGGTTTGGGAAGAAACCTAAGCTGTCGTTTCTAAAAGTTTGGGGATGCGATGCTTATGTCAAGAAACTTCAACCTGAAAAGCTCGAACCCAAGTCGGAAAAATGCGTCTTCATAGGATACCCCAAGGAAACCATTGGGTATACCTTCTACTTAATATCCGAGGGCAAGATCTTTGTTGCCAAGAACGGATCCTTTCTGGAAAAAGAGTTTCTCTCGAAAGAAGTAAGTGGGAGGAAAGTAGAACTCGATGAAGTACTACCTCTTGAACCGGAAAGTAGTGCAGCTCAGGAAAATGTTCCTGTGGTGCCTACACCAACTGGAGAGGAAATTAATGATGATGATCAAGGTACTTCGGATCAAGTTGCTACTGAACTTCGTAGGTCCACAAGGACACGTCCCACACCAAAGTGGTATGGCAACCCTGTCCTGGAAATCATGTTGTTAGACGACGGTGAACCTTCGAACTATGAAGAAGCGATGGCGGGCCTAGATTCCAACAAATGGCTTGAAGCCATGAAATCTGAGATAGAATCCATGTATGAAAACAAAGTATGGACTTTGACAGACTTGCCTGATGATCGGCGAGCGATAGAAAACAAATGGATCTTTAAGAAGAAGACGGACGCGGATGGTAATATTACCATCTATAAAGCTCGACTTGTCGCTAAGGGTTATCGACAAGTTCAAGGGGTTGACTACGATGAGACATTCTCTCCCGTAGCGAAGCTGAAGTCCATCCGAATCATGTTAGCAATTGCCACATACTATGATTATGAGATATGGCAGATGGACGTCAAAACGGCATTCCTTAACGGACATCTTAAGGAAGAACTGTATATGATGCAGCCGGAGGGTTTTGTCGATCCTAAGAACGCTAACAAAGTATGCAAGCTCCAGCGATCCATTTATGGGCTGGTGCAAGCATCTCGGAGTTGGAACATTCGCTTTGATGAGATGATCAAAGCGTTTGGGTTTATGCAGACTTATGGAGAAGCCTGCGTTTACAAGAAAGTGAGTGGGAGCTCTGTAGCATTTCTTATATTATATGTAGATGACATACTTTTGATGGGAAATGATATAGAACTTTTGGATAGCATTAAGGCCTACTTGAACAAGTGTTTTGCAATGAAGGACCTTGGAGAAGCTGCTTACATATTAGGCATCAAGATCTATAGGGATAGATCGAGATGCCTCATAGGTCTTTCACAAAGCACATACCTTGATAAGATTTTGAAGAAGTTCAAAATGGATCAGTCCAAGAAAGGGTTCTTGCCTGTATTGCAAGGTGTGAGACTGAGCTCGGCTCAATGCCCGACCATGGCAAAAGATAAAGAAGAGATGAGTGTCATCCCCTATGCTTCAGCCATAGGATCTATTATGTATGCCATGCTGTGTACCAGACCTGATGTAAACCTTGCCGTAAGTTTGGTAGGAAGGTACCAAAGTAATCCCGGCAAGGAACACAAGACAGCGGTCTAGAATATCCTGAAGTACCTGAAAAGGACAAAGGACATGTTTCTCATTTATGGAGGTGACGAAGAGCTCGCCGTAAAGGGTTACGTCGACGCTAGCTTCGACACAGATCTGGATGACTCTAAGTCACAAACCGGATACGTGTATATGTTGAATGGTGGAGCAGTAAGCTGGTGCAGCTGCAAGTAGAGCGTCATGGCGGGATCTACATGTGAAGTGGAGTACATGGTAGCCTCGAAGGCAGCGCATGAAGCAATTTGGGTGAAGGAGTTCATCACCGATCTAGGAGTCATACCCAATGCGTCGGGGCCGATCAAACTCTTTTGTGACAACACTGGAGCCATTGCCCTTGCCAAGGAGCCCAGGTTTCAGAAGAAGACCAGGCACATCAAGCATCATTTCAACTCCATCCGTAAAAACGTTCAAGATGGAGACATAGATATTTGCAAAGTACATACGAATCTGAATGTCGCAGATCTGTTGACTAAACCTCTTTCGCGAGCAAAACATGGTCAACACCAGAACTCTATGGGTGTTCGATTCATCACAATGTAACTAGATTATTGACTCTAGTGCAAGTGGGAGACTGTTGGAAATATGCCCTAGAGGCAATAATAAAAGGATTATTATTATGTTTCCTTGTTCACGATAATTGTCTTTATGCATGCTATAATTGTATTATCCGGAAATCGTAATACACGTGTGATACATAGACCATAATATGTCCCTAGTAAGCCTCTAGTTGACTAGCTCGTTGATCAATAGATAGTCATGGTTTCCTGACTATGGACATTAGATGTCGTTGATAACGGGATCACATCATTAGGAGAATGATGTGATGGACAAGACCCAATCCTAAGCATAGCACAAGATCATGTAGTTCGTTTTGCTACAGCTTTTCCAATGTTAAGTATCTTTTCCTTAGACCATGAGATCGTGTAACTCCCGTATACCGTAGGAGTGCTTTGGGTGTATCAAACATCACAACGTAACTGGGTGACTATAAAGGTGCACTACAGGTGTCTCCGAAAGTGTCTGTTGGGTTGACACAGATTGAGACTGGGATTTGTCACTCCGTATGACGGAGAGGTATCTCTGGGCCCACTCGGTAATGCATCATCATAATGAGCTCAAAGTGACCAAGTGTTTGGTCACGGGATCATGCATTACGGTACGAGTAAAGTGACTTGCCGGTAACGAGACTGAACGAGGTATTGGGATACCGACGATCGAGTCTCGGGCAAGTAACATACCGATTAACAAAGGTAATTGTATACGGGTTTGATTGAATCCTCGACATCGTGGTTCATCCGATGAGATCATCAAGGAGCATGTGGGAGCCAACATGGGTATCCAGATCCTGCTGTTGGTTATTGACCGGAGAGCCATCTCGGTCATGTCTGCATGTCTCCCGAACCCGTAGGGTCTACACACTTAAGGTTCGGTGACGCTAGGGTTGTATGAATATAAGTATGCAGCAAACCGAAAGTTGTTCGGAGTCCAGCATGAGATCCCGGACATCACGAGGAGTTCCGAAATGGTCCGGAGGTAAAGAATTATATATAGGAAGTGCTGTTTCGGCCATCGAGAAAGTTTCGGGGTCATCCGGTATTGTACCGGGACCATCGGAAGGGTCCCGGGGGTCCACCGGGTGGGGCCACCTATCCCGGAGGGCCCCGTGGGCTGAAGTGGGAGGGGAACCTGCCCCTAGTGGGTTGGTGTGCCCCCCTTGCCCCCCCTGCGCCTAGGGTTGGAAACCCTAGGGTGGGGGGGGGCGCACCACTTGCCTTGGGGGGCACACTACCCCCCTCCTGGCCGCCGCCCCCTTGGGAGATTCCCATCTCCAGGGCCGGCGCCCCCCATGGGGGCCTATATAAAGGAGGGGGGCAGGGAGGGCAGCCGCACCTTGAGTCTTGTCACCTCCCTCCCCCTGCTACACCTCTTCCTCCTCCCGCAGTTGCTTGGCGAAGCCCTGCCGGAGTCCCACTGCATCCACCACCACTCCCTCGTGCTGCTGGATCTTCATTAACCTCTCCTCCCCCCTTGCTGGATCAAGAAGGAGGAGACGTCATCCGCTCCGTACGTGTGTTGAACGCGGAGGTGATGTCCGTTCGACACTTGGTCATCGGTGATTTGGATCACGGCGAGTACGACTCCATCATCCCCGTTCTCTTGAACGCTTCCGCGCGCGATCTACAAAGGTATGTAGATGCACTCCTATCACTCGTTGCTTAGATGAACTCTTAGATGGATCTTGGTGAAACCGTAGGAATTTTTTTTATTTTCTGCAATGGTCCCCAACAGGAGGATGGTTGATGATGACGACAACGACGAATCTCCCTTTCCGGAGCCCCGAACGGACTCTAGATCAGCCCTCCTGAGAGAGATTAGGGCTTGGCGTTGGCTCCGTGTCGTAAAACGCGATGAAACTTCCTCTCTGATTTTTTTCTCCGTGAAACGGAATATATGGAGTTGGAGTTGAGGTCGGTGGAGCATCAGGGTGTTGGGGAACGTAGCAATAATTCAAAATTTTCTACTTATCACCAAGATCAATCTATGGAGATTCTAGCAACAAGAGAGGGAGAGCATGAGTGTATCTTCATACCCTTGAGGATCGCGATGCGGAAGCGTTACAAGAACGCGGTTGGTGGAGTCGTACACGCAGCGATTCAGATCACGGTCGATTCCGATCTAAGCGCCGAACGGACAGCACCTCCGCATTCAACACACGTACAGCCCAGGGATGTCTCCTCCTTCTTGATCCAGCAAGGGGAGAGGAGAAGTTTAGGGAAAACTCCAGCAGCACGACAGCGTGGTGGCGATGGAGCTTGTGGTTCTCCGGCAGGGCTTCACTAAGCACTATGGAGGAGGAGGAAGTGTTGGAGGAGGAAGGGGCTGCGCCAGGGGAAGGGTGTGGCTGCCATCCCACCCCCTCTAGATGGATCTAGAGGAGGGGCGGCGGCCAGGAGAAACCCTAGATGGGTTTGGGCGCCCCCACCCCCTAGGAAACTTGCCCCCCAAGACGGGAGGGGAGGCTTCCCTAGGGGTGGTGCCCCTACCTCTCCAGGTTACGTGAGATGGGGTGGGAGGGGCGCTCAGCCCCTTAGTGGGCTGATGTGCCCCCTACCCTTGGCCCATAAGGCCCCCCAACACTTGTCGGGGCCTCCGAAACCCCTTTCGGACATGCTGGTCATCACCTGGTACCTCCAGAACAATTCCGGACTCCAATACCCTTCGTCCAATATACCGATCTTCACCTCCGGACCATTCTGGAGCTCCTCGTCACGTCCGGGATCTCATCCGGGACTCTGAATAACCTTCGGTAACCACATAATATTTCCCATAACAACTCTAGCGTCACCGAACCTTAAGTGTGTAGACCCTACGGGTTCGGGAACCATGCAGACATGACCGAGACATCTCTCCGACCAATAACCAACATCGGGATCTGGATACCCATGTTGGCTCCCACATGTTCCACGATGATCTCATCGGATGAACCACAATGTCGAGGATTCAAGCAATCCTGTATACAATTCCCTTTGTCAATCGGTACGTTACTTGCCCGAGATTCGATCGTCGGTATCCCAATACCTCGTTCAATCTCGTTACCAGCAAGTCACTTTACTCGTTCCGTAATGCATGATCCCGTGATTAACTACTTAGTCACATTGAGCTCATTATGATGATGCATTACCGAGTGGGCCCAGAGATACCTCTCCGTCATACGGAGTGACAAATCCTAGTCTCGATTCATGCCAACCCAACAGACACTTTCGGAGATACCTGTAGTGCACCTTTATAGCCACCCAGTTACGTTGTGATGTTTGGTACACCCAAAGCATTCCTACGGTATCTGGGAGTTTCATAATATCATGGTCTAAGGAAATGATACTTGACATTAGAAAATCTCTTAGCAAACGAACTATACGATCTTGTGCTATGCTTAGGATTGGGTCTTGTCCATCACATCATTCTCCTAATGATGTGATCCTGTTATCAATGACATCCTATGTCCATGGTCAGGAAACCATAACCATCTATTGATCAACGAGCTAGTCAACTAGAGGCTCACTAGGGACATGTTGTGGTCTATGTATTCACACATGTATTACGGTTTCCAGTTAATACAATTATAGCATGAACAATAGACAATTATCATGAACAAGGAAATACAATAATAACCATTTTATTATTGCCTCTAGGGCATATTTCCAACAGTCTCCCACTTGTACTAGAGTCAATAATCTAGTTCACATCATTATGTGATTGTATTGAATCCAACACACATGGTGTTTGATCATATCTCGCTTGTGAGAGAGGTTTATTAGTCAATGGGTCTGACCTTTCAGATCCGTGTGTGCTTTACAAATATCTATGTCATCTTGTAGATGCAGCTACCAGGCGCTACTTGGAGCTATTCCAAATAACTGCTCTACTATACGAATCATGTTAGTTACTCAGAGTCATCCGGATTAGTGTCAAAGTTTGCATCGACGTAACCCTTTACAACGAACTCTTTTACCACCTCCATAATCAAGAAAATTCCTTAGTCCACTAGTTACTAAGGTTAAGTTTGACCGCTGTCATGTGATCCATTCCTGGATCACTCTTGTACCCCTTGACTGACTCATGGCAAGGCACACTTCAGGTGCGGTACTCAGCATAGCATACTGTAGAGCCTACGTCTAAAGCATAGGGGACAACCTTCGTCCTTTCTCTCTCTTCTGCCGTGGTCAGGTCTTGAGTCTTACTCAATACTCACACCTTATAACACAGCCAAGAACTCCTTCTTTGCTGATCTATTTTGAACTCCTTCAAAATCTTGTCACGGTATGTATTCATTTGAAAGTACTATTAAGCATTTTTTTGTTGATCTATCCTTATAGATCTTGATGCTCAATGTTCAAGTAGCTTAATCCAGGTTTTCCATTGAAAACACTTTTCAAATAGCCCTATATGCTTTCCAGAAATTCTACAGCATTTTTGATCAACAATATGTTAACAACATATACTCATCAGAAATTCTATAGTGCTCCCACTCACTTCTTTGGAAATACAAGTTTCTCATAAACTTTGTATAAACCCAAAATCTTTGATCATCTCACCAAAGCGTATATTCCATCTTCGAGATGCTTACTCCAGTCCTTAGAAGGATTACTGGAGCTTTGCATACTTGTTAGCATCTTTCAGGATTGACAAAACCTTCTGGTTGTATCACATACAACCTTTCCTCAAGAAAATCATCGAGGAAACAATGTTTTGACATCCTATCTGCAAGATTTCATAAATAATGCAGTAACTGTTAATATAATTCCAACAGACTTTTAGCATCGCTACGAGTGAGAAAGTCTCATCGTAGTCAACTCCTTGAACTTGTCGGAAAACATCTTAGCGACAAGTCGAGCTTTCTTAATGGTGACACTTACCATCATTGTCCATCTTCCTTTTAAAATCCATCTGTACTCAATAGCCTTACGACCATCGAGTAGTTCTTCCAAAGTCTATACTTTGTTTTCATACATGGATTCTCTCTCGGATTTTATGGCCTCGAGCTATTCGTCAGAATCCTGGCCCACCATCGCTTCTCCATAGCTCTTAGGTTCATTGTTGTCTAGCAACATGACCTCTAAGACAGGATTATGTACCACTCTAAAGTAGTACGCATCCTTGTCGACTTACGAGGTTTGGTAGTGACTTGATCTGAAGTTTCATGATCACTATCATCAGCTTCCACTTCAATTGGTGTAGGCGCCATAGGAACAACTTCCTGTGTCCTGCTACACACTAGTTGAAGTGATGGTTCAATAGCCTCATCAAGTCTCCACCATCCTCCCACTCAATTCTCTCAAGAGAAACTTTTCCTCGAGAAAGGTCCCATTTCTGGAAACAATCACTTTTTCTTCCGGATCTGAATTAGGAGGTATACCCAACTATTTTTGGGTGTCCTATGAAGATGCATTTTATCCGCTTTGGGTCGAGCTCATCAGGCAAAACTTTTCACATAAGCGTCACAACCCCAATTTTTTTAAGAAATGACAGCTTAGGTTTCTCTAAACCATAGTTCATACGGTGTCATCTCAACAGAATTACATGGTGCCCTATTTAAAGTGAATGCGGTTGTCTCTAGTGCCTAACCCATAAATGATAGTGGTAATTTAATAAGAGACATCATGGTATGCACCATATCTAATAGGGTGCATTTATGATGTTCGGACACACCATCACACTATGGTGTTCCAGGCGGTATTAGTTATGAAACAATTTCCAGAAGGTCTTAATTGTGTACCAAACTTGTAACTCAGATATTCATCTCTATGATCATATCATAGACATTTTATCCTCTTGCCACGATGATCTTCAACTTCACTCTGAAATTGCTTGAACCTTTCAATAATTTAGAACCGTGTTTCATCAAGTAAATATACTCAGAATCTACTCAAATCATCTGTGAAGTAAGAGCATAACGATATTCACTGCGTGCCTCAACACTCATTGGATTGAACACATCAAATGTATTACTTCTAACAAGTTGCTCTCTTGTTGCATCTCACTGAAAAATGAGGCTTTTCAGGCATCTTGCCCATGTGGTATGATTTGCATGTCTCAAGTGATTCAAAATCAAGTGAGTCCAAAGGATCCATCTGTATGGAGTTTCTTCATGCATATATACCAATAGACATGGTTTGCATGTCTCAATCTTTTAAAACAACTGAGTCCAAAGATCCATCAACATGGATCTTCTTCATGCGTTTTATACCAGTATGACCACTACAAAAAAAGACACATCCGTGACATTTTGGGCCGAACGGAATTTCTTCCTGTCATACATATGACACTTCTATGACGATAATTGTGACAAAACCCGGTATCATCATAGATGTGGTGGGCTCCTACTTCTATGACAAAAAATCATGACAAAAAATGGGCTTTTCGTCCTGGGCGGGCCGGAGACGCAGCTGCATGACATTCTTTGGGCCGTCCATGACGGAAAAAACCATGGTAGAAGCGAGGGGGAGGAAAATTTCGGGGAGTTGCCGGTTACGGTGGGAGGTCGGGGCCGAGTGATGCGCGTTTCTCTCGTACATGTACGCGCGAGTGTGCGAGGCGTTGACTCTAACTGAACCCGAGCGAGGCGTTGGGCTCTAACTGAACCCGAGCGATTGCACTCCAGGCTATGCGTTACTGAACCCGAGCGATCGATCGATGGCTGTTAACTGAACCCGATGGAATGATTCCTTCCCTACTTTTGCTAACTGAAGCCAATCGATTGGATGAACAATGAACGTTGCGGGGGGGTTTGGATGAACAGTGAGCGGTGGCGTTGCCTCTGGATGAACAGGACCCCGTGGTGTGGAGGGCTAGATGAACAGTAGATGGTGGAGGGGTGGCCGTGGAGGGGTGGTTGAACAGGACCCTGTGGTGTGGAGGGTTGGATGAACAGTAGACGGTGGAGGGCTGGATGAATAGTAGACGGTGGAGGGGTGATTGAACAGTAGCCGGTGGAGTAGCGCGCGGTGGAGGCTGGATGAGCAGGAGCCCGTGGAGGCTGGAGGAGGTCGACGGTAGCCCGTGGAGGCTAGAGGAGGTCGACGGTGGAGATGAGCAGTATCCCGTGGAGTCCCGTTTTGCGGTACGCCACACCCCTCCTGATGAACAGGACCCCCGTTTCGACCGTAGGAGGTCCGTTTCCTCTGTTTTGCGGTACGCCACACCCCTCTCGATGAACAGGACCCCTGTTTCAACCGTAGGAGGTCCGTTTCCTCCGTTTTGCAGTACGCCACACCCCTCCCGATCAATAGGACCCCCGTTTCGACCGTAGGAGGTTCGTTTCCTCCGTTTTGCGGTACGCCACACCCCTCCCGATCAACAGGACCCCGTTCCGAACGTGGCCGGTCGAACACAAGGTCGTATCCTCCATTGTGCGGTACGCCAGGCCTCGTTTCCATCGCCTGTTCCGTCCAAGCCGTTGGCTCCCACGCGTTCCGTTGCCTCCCGATGAACACGACGCATTCCGTTGCCTCCCCATGAACACGACGCATTCCATTGCCTCCCCATGAACACGAAGACGATGTTGTTTCTCCGTTTCGACCCAACCATGTACGTATGCGCGAGTAGGCGTTTGAGACCCTGCCCATATGTACGTACGTGGCCGTATTTTCTTTCTTGCACCCTCGCCGATGTACGTACGTGTACATGCTATGTGCGCGCCTCTACATCGACACGTGTGCGCCTCTACTACGACACGTGTGTGCCTCTACATCGACCAGTATGTACGTACAGTTTCGCGACGAGAATGACAATGCTATGTATGCTTCGACCAGGTGGGTCCCGACTGTCAGGCACTTCCTTGCCTGCGAAGATGTAGCTGGTGGGTCCCAGCAGTCAGGGGGGCGAATCGTTTTGGTTTTTTTTGCCCGGACGCACTTCCTTGCGTGTGAAGATGTAGCTGGTGGGTCCCAGTAGTTAGGGGGGAAACATTTTTTTTGCGAAATACTGGTGGCCCGTCCGGTGGGTCCCTGTTGTTAGGTGGAGGAATAATTATTTTGCGCGTAATAAGGAGGCACTTCCTTGCAGCCGCCGTGAACCCAGCTGTCAGCCTCACCATGCATAGTAGTCTTCCGATGGAAGTCAGTCGTTGACCACATTGACCACGCCGCGCCGAGAGCACCACGGTGGTGGATGACGGCGTGGCCTAGGAAGGGGATGATGCGGAGCCGGGGAAGATGCAGCAATGGATGCCCACGTGAAGAGGAGTATGAGGGTGAGGCTGTCGTCGCCGCAGAATAACAGGGGGTGTGGGTGAGTAGAGGGATGGCCTGGCCATCGGTGGGAGTATTAGGGGGCGGTGAGGCCTCCGCCACATCACAGCCGGCCACGGGAGGCAGGAGCACGAGGCACGACCGGCGCTGGTTTGGGCGGCTGGAGCAAGAAGACCAGAGGTTGAAGAAGCACTACGGCCATTGGATGGACATCATATGGTCACTGGAGCTAGAATCGTGCATATTATTGACTAAGTTGATAAAGCCCTCCGTCCCCGTCAACTTAGTAGGCCCACAAGTCAGCCTGCCACTATACTGGGTCCCTGCTAACAGGTGGAGTATTCATTTTTTTTGTGCGTAATAAGGAGGCACTTCCTTGCGTGCGAAGATATAGCTCGTGGGTCTGAGCTGTTAGCGGTGGTAACATTTTTTTCACGAAATACAGAGGCCCTTTCGGTGAGTCCCTGATGTCAGGTAGAGGAATCATTATTTTGCATGTAATAAGGAGGCATGTCCTTACGTGCGGCCGTGGACCCAGCTGTCGGCCTCTCCACTTCAGATGCATGTCGGTCGTTGACCACGTTGATCAGGCCGTGCCAAGAGCACCAGGGCGGTGGACGACGGCGAGGCCTAGGAAAGGAACGACACGGAGGCAGGGAAGACTCGGCAGTTGTTTCCCATGCGGAGGGAGTATGACTGTACGAGGGTTTACTGGTTCGTCTGCCGTCGCCGGAGAATAACATCAGGTGTGGGTGAGTAGAGCGATGGCTAGGCCAGCGATGGGAGTACGGTGGGGCGGTGAGGCCTGCGTGGCAGCAGAGCCAACCGCGGGGAGGAGGGAGCAGGCAGTCCCGCCGGCGCTTGTTTGAGCGGCTGGAGCAGGAAGAGCAGAGATTGAAGAAGCACGACGGCTGTTGGATGGCAATCCAACAGTCACTGCTTGTGCGTTAACCTTTTTTTTAGGAAAGCCTCAAATCTGTGGAAAACAGCATTCAGCCCATCTGCCATTATTTCTAATAATTTACAGCCCATTTGCTAATTCTTAAGGGTTCTTTTGGAGCCCATATTCTTTTTGTTAGCATTATAGCCCATACTGTGGCCACGGTTAAAAGATTATACGAAATTTTGCATATTTCGGTGCGGTCCGAACTGTTTTTAATCCCGAAATTTTGACTCACATTCAAACTGATTTTAAAAATAAATGTATATCAATATAAAATCCAACAAATTCTCCACGCATAAAAATTAATGTAATTTAAAATCTTGAAATGAAAAAAAAAACGATATTTGAAACTAATTGCCGGTTTGATGTGTTTTAAAAATGTACAACCCATTTCTCATTACTGATGGGCCATTTTCTCGGTCAGCCGAATGAAAGCTCTCCTCGTCTTGAAATATTTGTAGCCCAACAGGCCTGACAAAGTGACTTACTTGGCAAATCACAAAAAAACTGGGTTGTGGCCGTGGACCCAGCTGTCAGCCTCTCCACGTACAGTACTCTTCCGATGGAAGTCGTTCCTTGACCACGTTGACCACGCCGCGTGGAGAGCACCACGGCGGTGGACGACGGCAAGGCCTAGGAAGGGGACGACACAGAGCCGAGGAAGACGCGGCAGTGGAAGCCCGCACAGAGAGGAGTACGAGGGTTCACTGGTTCGGCTGCGGTGTGAGGTTGCCGTCGCCGCAGGGCCTGGCCAGCGGTGGGAATAGTAGGGGGGCGGTGAGTCCTCCGCGGCAGCACAGCCGGCCACGGGAGGCAGGAGCATGAGGCACAACCGGCGCTGGTTTGGGTGGCTGGAGCAAGAAGACCAGAGGTTGAAGAAGCACTACGGCCGTTGGATGGACATCGTACGGTCACTGGAGCTAGAATCGTTCATATTGACTAAGTTGACAAAGCCCTCCATCCCCGTCAACTTAGTAGGCCCACAAGTCAGCCTCCCACCAAGGTGGGTCCCAGCTAGCAGGGGGAGTATTCATTTTTTTGTGCGTAATAAGGAGGCACTTCCGGTGGGTCCGAGCTGACAGCAAGGGGGACGTTTTTTTCGCGAAATACGGTGGCCCGTCAGGTGGGTCCCAGCAGTCAGGGGGCAAACATTTTTTTTCGCAAAATACGGTGGCTCATCCAGTGGGTCCCTGCTGTCAGTTGGAGGAATCATTATTTTCCGCGTAATAAGGAGGCACTTACTTGCTGCGGCCGTGGACCCAGCTGAGACTCTCCACGTACAGTATACTTCCGATGGAAGTCGTTCCTTGACCACATTGACCTCGCCGTGTTCCGTTGCATGCATGCGTCCATGAGCGTGGTGCGTCCCCACTGTCAGTCTCTCACGTACAGTCATCTTCCGATGACTCTCGGTTGTTGACCACGTTGACCACACCATGCCGAGCGCACCCAGACTGGAACGGCCCGGAGATGGGGAAGACGGGGCAGTGGAGTCGCAGATGGAGAGGAGTGGGAAACTTCACTAGTTCGGGTGCGCGGCAGCACAGCCACGGTGCCGCCCACGGGAGACAGGAGCAAGAACAAAGGTTGAAGAAGGAGCACGGCTGTTGGATTAACATCCAACGGTCCAGCTGCTAGAATCATTTGTTGATTAAGTTGACAAAGCCATGCATACATGTCCGCTTAGCAGGCCCACAAGTCAGTCACCAAATCTGACGTGTCCCAACTGTCAACGGGATGAATAATTTTTTTCGCAAAACAAGGAGGCACTTCCTTCCGTGCGAAGATACAGCCGGTGGGTCCCAGCTGTTAGGTGGAGGAAACATTTTTTCAGCTTAATAAGGAGGAACTTTCCTTGCATGCGACCATGGACCTCGTGGGTCCCAGCCGTCAGGCTCTCCACGTACAGTCCTCTTCCGATGACTCTCGTTTGTTGACCACGCCGCACCGAACACAGCAAGGCGGTGGATGACGCGAGGCTCCGGATAGGAACGACTCGAAGATGGGAAAATGCGGCAGTGGAGTCGCAGATTGAGAGGAGAAGGGTTATAACTGGTTCTATTGCAATTCATATCAAACTCAGGTTCATAGGACACTTTCATATTCATAGCCAACATTCACTATCAACAACTCAAAATCTTCATATATACACAAGCTCAGCATATCTATGCATCCAAATGATTGATAGATCACACAACAATATTCATACATAATTCACAAAAAGATTCAGATATACACATGTTCAGTATGTTTATGCATCCAAATGATTGAGATCACAGCCAATATGATCCATGGATGAACTTTAATTACCTAGGGTACAGACTAGTAAATGGTGTTCAATCAGAGGTACTTCTTGCTAAAATTAGTTCTTATACGAGTAAACTTTCGAGTACATAAGAGGCAGCACAGACAATCCGAACTTTGCTTGTAGGTTTATCCTCAAATAGTGGCCTCGTGCCAAGGGAGGTTTGAGCAACTTGGCCACTACTTTCATCCAACTAGTTTACTGGCTCATCTTGGTCCTGTATCTTGCCAAAATTCTACATTGCAGACGAGAAAGGAGGCGGTTGAGAAAATGAACCACCCAAATTTTTTGTGCGGTTCAACTGAAATGGAGCATCCTTGGCGTGCAGACTGATTAAGTGCCAGATGAATATACGCATCAACCAACTTGTCTGGAATCTTTAGACTCCATGCCATATAGTTCTCTACCATATGTGTCGATAACCAAAAGGCACAAGTTGGGACCAAAGACTGGACTGCATTTTTCTGGGCTATGCACCAAGCAATATTTTTAGCGTTCACTCTCCTAATACTTGGAGTTTGACAATTGGTTGACGCCGGTTGATACTCGAATGAATATAGGCACTCCTTGTCAACATCGATGCTTGTCTGAGTGAACTTTGGAGTACATAGCAGCAGCATAAGTACCTGTCCATCTGATCATTTTGTGCAGTTCTACTGAAATCACCCGATGTAATGATGTGCCTACGAGTTCAGGCTCCAAATTATTCCTTTATGAAATCGGCAAATAGTAGCACAATACCAAATTACCAATACATATGACAGGCACAATAATCAGGATAAAGACCAGTACCAACTTGTGTGAGGTAGCATATCAATTACTATTTCCTTTGACTGGAAGCCGAGATAAGCCAAGCGACTGACAGCAACGGAAGAAAGGAAGTGGAGATTAGCGACTGACAGGAAAGGACGGAAGCTGTCGAGGCAATGAAGCACCCAAAGTTTTTGTGCAGTTCCACCAAAATCGAGCATCCTTGTTGGCACATATATTGAGAGAGTGAGATTACTGTAATAGTGGGACTAGTTGATGAAACATACACTAACAAATAGAAGCACCCTCATTATTTTAATGGGTAAAGTTAGCAACATAGTAGTCTTGCTTAAAGAGAGGTATTAGTTTATTTAATCAGTGCCAATTAGCTCAATTCAACACTCAAAGCATTGCCATTTATCATAGGTTGCAAAACTTAAAAGTGCAAAGATAAAGGAGTTTCTCATGACAGTAACACGATACAAATAGAGATGACAGCAAACTAATATGGATGAAGGCCTTAGGCCCGTACCAACCTGAGAAAAAAGCTTATTCATGTAGTCCCATAAGAGATGATAAAGCACTCACTGGAATCACACAATAGTATATATATTTTTGTGCACTTCAAATGTATGGTTGAAATCACTCTTGTTTACTAGTGCTAAGATTATATCGAAAGATTATCAAGAACTTCCAGCAGAGTTAAAGCACTGGCTGGGATACAGTTCATTGTATTGTCTTGTGTAGTTCCACTAAAATGTATGATTGGCACAACATGATCCCTGTTTGCACAAGTAGGAACTAGGTGAAACCTTCATTAGCTTAGTGAGAAAGGATAGGAAGACATTAGCATATTACTCAAATAGTAGCATCAAATTCATGATGGACAATACGCAAAACATTGCCTCATTGAACCAATGGCAATAAATTGACATGCAAAACAATAGCACTATTATGTCATGACACTAATAATATTCCCTCCCTGCTCCACCACATGATTCACCTCCATAGACAAACATTCACACGTACATGATTCAGCATAGGGTCCTACTAAAGATTTGTTTAACTCCGACAGGAAAATTAGGCAGTAATAGATTAGTGGTACTTAAGTACTCCTAATTAATTAAGTGAGATAGCAGAAGTGGAAGGGCTCCCTGGAGGATCGTCTCACATGTAAGGTAGTCATTGCCGGAGCCGGTGAATAGCCTTGACTGAGGCATCTCGCTTCAGCAAGATCGCCTTGGCACTGTTTATTCTTCTTCTCCTTCCTCTTCATGCTTTGTTTCTCTTTCTCCTCACCAGTTGGTGAAACCAAGTACATGATTGGCCTTCTAATTCAGAATTGGTTTTGTCAGTGAGGGAGTACAAGTGTACTAGTAAAAAACAGCATTATTTTCTCATGGCAGTCGGAAAATAGAGATGAACACATGCATTAAATATCATTCTTACCTAAAGGAAGGTTATGGCGCCAATATGGATGATGAGGATTGGAACACAGATCTCCCTTTGTGCAGTTCCACCAAAATGAACCAACTGGTCCATCTGACATTCCAGTTAAACAACACAAAAGTCACTTCTTTTAAGAAGAGTTTTGTGCAGTGCACCAAAAGGTCACAACAGCAACCAGGTGAATTGGATATCCCTGTTTGCACAAAAAGGCACAGAGGAAACAGTCAGAGTCTCAAACAATTACAGACAAAAACATTTGGCTAAACTTGTCAGAGTCTCAAACAATTACAGGCAAAAACAGTGGCATGGCTTCATTTTTACCAGGGACATTATATTAAGAACAGCTAAGGCTGCGTTCGGTTCACAGGTTTGGTGCAGGATTTTCGTAGGAACACAATTCCTACGGTATTCTTTCCCTTCCAACAGTTCGGAACACGAGAAAGGTGAATAGTGTTTCATAGGAAAGCTGGTCTGGTCATACTGATTCCATCGGATTAGAAACATCCATGCGCTGCTCATTTTTTGGGCGGAAGCCCGAGGCAGGCTCTCGCTGCCATGCGTTAGACAGGTTGCTGTGATGTGTTTGCCGGAATAAAAAAATCAACCTATGTGTGGTACGTGAGGTGAGGACAAGAGTAGTCACTATGCAGCTGAATAAACAAATAGCATCTCATACTGCCAAGCGTGCTACTCTAAAAAAACAAATCTGTACATTTTGTAGTCCATCTGAACACATTCTCTTGAGAGTTTCCTCCGGTTCGTTGTTCCATAGTTTTATACCTACATTCCTTTCCTATTCCTCTATTTTCATCAAGACCTATGTTTTCTGCCCCTTTATTCCGACCGGAGCCTAAATATTTGGTATAAGGGCATGGGACAGTGGGTGCACCAGCAGTACAACACCATGTACATAAACATGGGCATAAAGTGGTGATTTATAGTTTGTTGCCCCGAGAAACAAACATCCAAGAAACATATCTGGGTTGGCCCATTTTTGTTCACTCTAGCCACCTACTCCTATGTGTGGATAGCAAATCTAGTCCGGGTCATACCACTGTGTACAGCGTTACCCCTATATTTCCCTTTTCGACCAAGAGACCGGTTGGATGACCAGTATGTACTACTTTCATCCCCTTTCCTTCCTGTTTGTACCAAGTCCGATGTACATACTAAATTCCCCCACCCCCACTTTATTTCAATGACAAGTATTTTCGGACGGAGGGAGTACAAGATTCGACTCCATGAAGTAGCTTTACCTCTAACAATAGAAGAAAAAAATATAGGTGACATTGGACCATCCGATTGAGAGGGGCTGAGAGGTAGAAAATGATGCACATGCAGCGACGTAGCGAGCTGGGGAAGTAGAGCTAAGGTGGTTTTGAATGAAGATATACCTGAAGGTCGTCGGGATGTGGATAGGTGGGCGGCGGGAGGCCAGATCCGCCCACAGGCAATGACGAAGGGATCAGAGGACCTCCCGCGCCGGCGCTCGGCCAGAGATAACGGTGCGGCCGGCAGTGGGTCTCCTGCCTCGCTGTTGACGACGGCCTAAACGCTGCCCCTCCCCCCCTTCACCGGCGGATGGGGATACGTGGAAAGTGTGGGAAAAATAATGTGGCAACATAAGACAAATATAGTCACGATCCAAACAGCCCCGTGATTTTTTGTGACATGCATGAAAATTTGGTTAGTTAAATTTATAGTCAAAATTTGGCAAGGTGCATCAAATCAACACATGCAAGTATCAAAAGGAAAGTCACGG
This sequence comes from Triticum dicoccoides, assembly GCF_002162155.2. Classification (NCBI taxonomy): domain Eukaryota; kingdom Viridiplantae; phylum Streptophyta; class Magnoliopsida; order Poales; family Poaceae; genus Triticum; species Triticum dicoccoides. The sequence continues at coordinate 66,073,346 of NC_041385.1, forward strand.
CATGCATGCATGCATGCGTTGTACTCCCTCTATTTCCAAATATAAGTCTTTTTAGAGATTGCAACAACTGACTACTCCCTCCGTTCCTAAATGTAAGTCTTTTTAGGGATTCCACTACAAACTACATACGGATGTATATAGACGTATTTTAGAGTGTAGATTCACTCATTTTGTTTCATATGTAGTTCATAGTGAAATCTCTAAAAAGACTTATATTTTGGAATGGAGGGAGTACATACGAAGCAGAATATGTCTACTCCTACATACTCCCTCCTTTTCGGTTTATAAGGCTCAATTCAAAAATCTCACCAACCAAGGTAGATGGTGAGTGGTGGAATACCTTTTAGAGTTTGCAAAAGCACCCAAATTAATGCTCTTGTTTTCCTCAAAAAAGTATGTTTACCAATGCATTAATTGCAATGCATACATGCATAAATTACATGCATTGGTCAATTTTCTCTTAATACTTGCATGCAATGATTTAATGCACCTTGGAATCTGAACATGTGATGGGAAACAACCAAATTGAGCCTTATGAAATGTAAAAACTAAAATTTTGAGATAATCCCTATAAACTAGAAAGGAGGGAGTACGAAGTAGCCCATTTGAAATGTGTAAAAAGACTTTTATCGAGTGCAGTGCTTTGATGTGTCGCGTCAACTCATACAAGACCGAGAAATTTGATTACTATGACGCCCTCTCCCTCGCGGACTGAGCTCCGGTGCCTTAACTGCACCTGCCTTTGGCTGCATGATAGGTGGGCCAACCACCTATTGGGCCCACCTGTCATGGACGCAAAGGCAGGAGCAGTAAGTAGAAGCTTTTGCTACATGATATCCCTCCCGCACGAGGTGGACGGACATGCAGCAGTGGATTCGATACTGTAGAAGTAGGAGTAACATCATTGTTCGTCTTCTCGAAGAGGCAAAGAGCCAGGCACAAACCGAACGTGGCAGTTGCGAACGCTCGCGTGGTGTGGTTCCTTGGAGTACTAGCCAGGCTCTTGCATGAGACAAAATTGCTATTCTTTAACAATTAAACTCCATTATCCATTGGTTGATACTCATTCTGCATAGGTCCACGCGCTTAGCATCGTTTCCTCCTGGAGTCACCAATGTTTATTTGCTAATTAATAGCATTCCATGCAATGAACTAGCCATTGCAAGTCATTAAAAGCATGCACACCTCTCATCTCTTATTGGTTGATATGTATGTCAAGAAACAAGAAACAAGGTAGAAGTTAATGCACCGCACCTAAGTGTTTTGGGACTATTTCGTTTTCATAAGATGACTTACACACCTAGACGGAGGGAGTAGTATAGACCTGTAAACCGGAAAGGAGTATTTGCCTTTCTAGAGATTTCAACAAGTGACTAGACTTCGGCTCAAAAAAAAAGTGACTAGACTACACCATGTGTAGTACCCCCTCCCTTCCGGTTTATAGGGCTTAAATCTCAAATCTCATGAACCAAGGCATTTTGCTATTGGAGGAATGTATCTCATACTTTACAAAACTACCCTAATTAAACTCATGCATTCATTACATAGTTCTCTCGTTTTCCTCTCCGCCTTGGTCGCGGTGCACAATATTGAGCACTCCTATATGACTAGCCACTCTATCTACATGTGGGACATTTCAAAGCATCCGGGCCCGCGTGCCATCCACCAAATCACAACGAGGTGCTACAGTCAAGACTCACCTGTCACCCCGGTGTGGCCGTCATGACCCGTCATATCACAAAACCCACACCTTTACCAGCAGTTGTAATGTGCTCTCCAAGTTGGACTGGACAAAGCAACCATCATTTCATTGGAACGCTTGTTCAAGCCCTTTCTTCCCTTTCTTGAAGAAAACCTCACTCTGGGCTACTCACTTCTGCCATTTTTCTTCTCTACCAACGAAGGAAAGGTGGGCGAATCAGTTATGCTGCTATATTTTCATTCCAATAATCTTCTTTTTGCGAAGCACCGACCGATTCTCACATCCTATTCTTTTCCCGTTTTCATTGCGATTGTGGTTTCCTTTCGATTGCTTTTTGTTTGTCACTTCATTGATGGATCCTGGAGCACTAGGCAAAGAGTTGCCGACGGACAACCCACTAGAGACAGCGATCTCCAGGAAGTGAGCACCGACCAACGAGTTGACCATGTTGGCGGGCCAACCCATGGAGACGAAGAACTCCAAGAAACAAGCACTGGCCAAAGAGTTGTGGACGTTGGCGGACGAACTCCTCAAAGAAAGTTGGAAGAACAGCAAGGGCCCCACCGTGCCTACCCCGGGAACTCTGATTGCCACCTATGTGAGGCTCAAGACCGAGTTTGAGGAGATAGTCGCCGTTGAGAAGCAGTATTCCCCTGCCAAGGTGATGGCCCCCATCGAGGACGAGGAGATGGCCCCCGGAGGGATGAGATCCCCCGGTGAGCTGCACAAGGTAGAAAATAATGGCTTATTACCATAGTTGTGGTTTTTGATTATTTGCAATGTGCTTGCTTTTTGATTATTTGCAATGTGCTTGCTAATATGTTAGGGTTGTGCAGGTGCCGGTGGTTGTCCTTGATGATTCCGATGTTGTGGCCCGTCCTGTTGGCATCACCCCGGAGATTGATTCCGATGCCGCTGTCCATCCTTTGGACATCGCCCTAGAGATCGATTCCGATGTCGCGGTCAGTCCTGTGGACATCGCCCCAGAAATCGATTCCCATGCCGCTGTCCGTGCTGTGGTCATTGCCCGCGAGATCGATGATAAGAAATAGTTGGTCGCGCTAATCCTTCAGGGTAGTTTGCGTTGCCCTGTGTTTAATTACCAAAACGATGCGTGTTATCAAACCATCTTAGGGCTAGTGCACTGTCTTGTGTGGGCAGATCTTGCTACTTTTGTTTGATAGTGAATCATGCGATGAATCATGTGAACCCTCCCCGAGTTATGGAAACAGATGTATCCTCGCCAGCTTTTGATGTAACATATGGCATGCTTAGATGTAAGTTTGAGCTGTTTATCATATCAGCAGGGCTTGCTTGATGATTCTTGGTGTTAGTAGGCTAGCTACTGTGCGAGCTATACACTACTAGGAAAAGGGCTATAGATAGGATTGATAGTAATGGCGCACCAGGTATGTTGTGCGCCACTACTATATACTAATGGCGCACCGGTTGTAGGTGCGCCATTAGTGTGGAAGACACTAATGGTGCACCAGAGACACGGTGCGCCACTAGTATTGATTTTTTTTCATTTTTCCGTACATACTAATGGCACATGATGTGAAAGTGCGCCATTACTAGTTCTAACTTGTAATGGCACACCTTATAGACAGTGCGCCATTAGTATATATTTTTTTACTTTTTTGCAAAACTACTAATGGCGCACTATGTAAAAGTGCGCCATTACTAGTTTAAACTACTAATGGCGCACTTTTGCATAGTGCGCCA
>NC_041385.1:66077124-66094632 GCF_002162155.2 Triticum dicoccoides
AAAACTACTAATGGCGCACCACCCGCAGGTGCGCCATTAGTAACCAGGGTTACTAATGGCGCATTTTTCTTGTGGTGCGCCATTAGTAACCTGGGACCAACAAGATATTTTGGACACCCCACCTACCCACTCACTTTCCCCACTTCATTCTCTCCACCTCCTCCTCCAAGCTTGTCTCGGCTGCCTCCTCCTCCTCACCTCATTTCCACCATAGATTCATCAAAATTAAGTGGTGAAATTACCTTTTTTTGATACGTAAGTAAGGGGAAAGCTATCTTCATGATGTAGATCTACTTTTTTTCTCCCTAGCTCGCTCCAACAACGTGCACATGCACTTTTTGTGGCCTAGCTAGATCTATGTATGTTTGTGGTGTTGCATATATGTTTGTGTTTGCAGGTACCGGTATTTGAAATGCGATAGTTGCCAATATTTTGCCGGAATGTTGATTCATTTCCGTTTCGGCGAGAATTTTGGCACTATGCATTCTTTTTGGTCCTATTTTTAGGGAAGGTCATGCCAAATTTTTTCTTGGTTCTAAAATATCGTTTTGCTCTACCCCGCAGGCGACCATGGTCCGCACGATGACCGAAGGCATCGTGAATAGGTTTTTGAGCTCCGCGAAGGCCGAGATGCTTCAAAAGAACGAGACGGAGATAAGATGTCCGTGTCGAAGATGCAAGCTGAAGAGCCTTATTGCGGACCCGGATTCCGGGCAGGTGCGGGACCACCTGCTCTTGCGTGGTTTCATGGATGGCTATCGGTGGCAAGGTGATGAAGATGACTATGAAGTCGTCCATGGGGGCCGGGCAAGAAATGAGGAAGCGCAATAAGACAAGTACCAACCGTGGCGAGGGCGGGCGAGAAGACGAAGAATATCCAGGACATGATCACGGCGGTGATGCTGTACACAGTCATCATGTAGAAGATGTCATACATGACGATGAGGAAGATCAAGACGAAGGGCATGATCATGAAGATGAAGATGCCGGAGCAGACGACGATGGAGGCTGGGTGCAGGACCCTCATATTCAAGAGCTGCTTCTCAAGCAGACGGATAACGCAAGAGCTGCCGCCCGAGAGAAAGCCAAGCTGGATCAACTGGAGATAGACGCGGTTACTCCATTGTATGAAGGATGCAGGCCCGAGGATAGCCACCTGAAAGTAACGCTCATGGCTCTGGAGATGAAGGTAAAACATAGAATGACCGACGCATGCTTCGACGAGAACATGTCATTCTGGCACGAACGTCTTCCCAAGGGGAACAAGTGCCCGACCAGTTTCGAGGAGGCGAAGAAAATCGTGTGTCCTCTGGATTTACCGCACGTGAAATACCATGTGTGCATGAACAATTGCATCATTTATCGGGACGAGCACATGGAGTCTACCATATGTCCAGTGTGCGGCGTCACTCGATACAAGAAGAGGAAGAAAGCTCCTCGAAAATCGGTGTGGTATTTTCTGATCACTCCTCGTCTGCAGCGGTATTTCGCGGACCCTAAGGTAGCAAAGCTCCTGCGTTGGGCATCAGGCAGGAGCTTCACGCTAATGATGATGATGATGATGATGATGAGGCGAAGCAGGACACAGAAAGTCGTCGCAAAGGCAAAAAGGCCAAGAAGACCGGAAATGACTACCCTCCCGTGTGCTTCACTCTAAGTCAGGAGGAGATCGAGCAGGTTTTCACCTTCCTCCTAGGAGTAAAACTTCCTTACGGTTATGCGGGGAAGATAAGCAAATACCTAGACCCAGCGAAGCAGAAGTTCAGCAGGATGAAGTCTCACGATTGTCACGTGTTGATGACGCAGATACTTCCAGTTGCAATCCGTGGGATCATGGACGCGCACGTCCGTGAAACGCTATTTGGCCTATGCAACTTTTTCGACGTCATCTCTCGGAAGTCGATTGGCGTGAGGCAACTCAGAAGGCTACAGGAAGAGATCGTGGTGATACTATGCAAGCTTGAGATGTACTTCCCGCCCGCATTCTTCGATGTCATGGTGCATCTGCTGGTCCATATCGTGGAGGATATCATCCAACTCGGGCCGATGTTCCTGCACAGCATGATGCCGTTCGAAAGGATGAATGGTGTCATCAAAGGATACGTTCGCAACATGTCACGTCCAGAGGGAAGTATAGCCAGGGACTTTCTGACCGAAGAGTGCATCTCCTACTGCACGAATTATCTAGGCATCCAGAACCCCGTTGGTCTGCCCGTCAACAGGCAACTAGGCAGGCTCGCTGGATGGGGTCACCGTGAGGGTCGCCGCGAAATGCATGTCGACTTCGAGGGTCGACTCGCCGACTTTGAAAGAGCAAACCTAGTCGCGCTACAGCACATAGAGGTGGTCGATCCTTGGGTGGTAGAGCAATAAACCTTTATTGAGAAGACGTACAATGACCGAGGCCAACAGAGGACGGACGGAGATATAATCAAATTGCACAACTCATGCTTCACGCGTTGGTTCAAGCAGAAGCTTCTGTTGTACCCTTTACATGAGGATTCTTCCGCGGAATAACAACTCATATTCGCCTTGTCACAGGGCGCCGATCACAACCTGATGACCTATGAGGCGTACGATATCAACGGCTACACATTCTACACTGAGGACAGATACTACGGAAGGATCGAGGAGATATGGGAGCTGAGCTACGCTGGAGAGAAGGTCCCGATGTTCCGTGTCAGATGGGCCAAGAGCGTCCTAAAAGAAGACCGGTATTTCACCACCATGGTTATACCCGAAGCCAAATCCAAGACTGCGGGCGCAAACGTCACCGCGAAAAATGAGCCATGGGTACTGGCTTCCCAAGTGGACCAATGCTTCTTCATTACCGACCCGTCAAAGCCCAGTGGTGTTGTCGTGAGGAGAGGCAAAAGGAAGATCATCGGAATGGATGGAGTAGCCAATGAGCAAGACTTCGACAAGTACGGCGACCCGAAGATCGAACATGACGACAACGATGAAGTAGCAGCACACACCACAAGAAGAAGCAGGACAACCCTACCTAAAGGACGTCCGTTCCATAAAAGAACTCCATTTGCGAAAAAGAAGGGCAAGAAGATTGTGAACAGATAGCTAGCTAAGATCGATTGTATTTAAATCGTAGTCTTCATTTCTCGATTGTATTTCATGGGCACTTTTTGATATCATGAATATTTTTAAATTTCATGGACACTTTTTGAATTCATGAGGACACTTGATCTCGATCCCCCTCCATCTCGATCTCGATCCCACCCGCACCCTCCCCCGCTAGCTCCACCGCCCGCACCCTCCCCCGCTCCACCGCTGCCAACGGGCACCCCCCGCACCCTCCCCCGCTCCACCGCCGCCGCCGATGATATTTTCAAGTAACAAATTTGAACATATTTTTAAAAAAATTATTACTGTTTTTATAAAAAAAATATTACTGTTATGATTTAAACAAGTTTGAACATATTTAAACACAAATAAATATCAAACAGGATTTTAAATGCATAAAAAATATTGGGGAGCCTGGGAATCGAACCCAAGACCTCCTGCTGTGGGTGCTACGTTCTGACTAGTCGGGCTAGTGGACAGGTTCTGTTGTATATAGGGTTAGGTGGTATATAACCTGACAAGTCGGGCTAAATTACTTATGGCGCACCCCTCGGTGGTGCGCCATTGCTATGGATGTACTTATGGCGCACCCCTAGGTGGTGCGCCATTGCTAAGCCTCCCCCCACACTAAATTAAAATCCCCAATCCCCTCACATTTCTCTGTAATCCCTCCCCTGTCCGTGCTCGCCATGCTCACCGTCCCCCCACACCCGACCATGCTCGCCGTCCCCGGCCGTGCTCGCTTCCCCCGCCGCACCCGACCACCTCCCTCACCGTCCCCCCTCCGCCCGCGCCTGCGCCCTCGCCGTCCCCCTCCCCCCGCGGCCCCGCCTGCGTCAACCTCCCTCCTGAGCGCGACAGCTAGGGTTCCTAGCCGCCGCGGCGTGCCCAGCCGGCCGAACTTGATGCTGCCCAGCTGCCCCTGCCGTCCTCCACCACCGGTCACCTCCACAGCAGCCGGCGAGCCAAGGAAGTACTCCTCCCGCGACCTCGCCGCCCACACCTCCCTCAAGCCCAGGTAGGCGATTTCAAATTCAGCAATCGTCTTTCCCTACCCTCGTGGTTCGAATCGAATCGTCCGTCCGGCCTGGTTAGAGATCTCGCGCCCACGCCCACGCCGTCATTGGAATTTGGGTTGGGGGCGGGGAAAGGGTGCTAGGGTTCCTCGGCCCTGGGGACACGGGCTCCAGATCGGGGTGTATTGCCTCTTCCATCTCCGCGCGGTAGAATTGCTGGCCCTGGGGACACGGGTTTGAAATGCATGCGCACCTGAATGTACTCACTGAATTTTAATTGACAGTAAAATTCAGTGTAATTTTGGTTAATTGAATTAAATGTAAATTCAGTTAACTCATAAAATTAAGTGAAACATTTGGTCTGATTGAAATGCAGCAAGTTTTTTGGGGGTCCTAATCAGTTTTCTTACAAAAACTTGCTTAAATAGCAGCAAGTTTGAATACAGTGTATGTTCTGTAGCTTGTTTAGAAAGATCACTGAATACAGTGTATGTTCTGTAGTTTGAATTGTGTAGTGTTCAGGGTTGTGTAATATTCAGACTTGACTAGTTCTAACCCCATGCAGAAACCCTAAATCCCCAATCCCTTCTACTCACCACGTATGCTAATTTATTTTTCCTTTTGATGAACAGCATGTTAGTGGATTGGTCAGCGGATCTGAAGGTCAGTGGATTCCAAGTAGCCAGATCAAAGGTAACTGAAGAAAACACCATTGCTCTGTTATGCTTGTGATGGCCTGAATGATGGTGTATAGATGTTCTTTTGATTTTTGTGATGTTCAGATTTGTTACATCAGATCAACTAGACATGATTTGTTACATGGTTGTAGACATGTTCTGTTGATACTTGTGATGGTCTGATAGTTGTAGACATGTTCTTTCGCCATATCCCAAACACCATGAATTGGTAAGCTACTAGTTACTGCCATACCACAAACAAATACTTGGAGTTCTAGCTTCCATGCACTAGCCTATCAATGGCGAAAGAGAAAAAAACACTGACTAAGAATATCAACATTTGTGTCCATGCTTCGATGCAGAAAAAACATTTGTGTCTATCTTCCATGCACTAGACTATTAAAGCTCTTTTTACCAGCTGTAAGGCAGTGTGCAATGCAAGACCTGCATTAGTTAGTGGATGAGGCCACATGACCAGCTTTAGGGTTTAGGGCTTAAGCCAAGAGGAGAAAGAAAGGGTTGTCCATATGAAAAGATACCATCATTATTGTTTCCACGAATGTGGTGTAATATATGTGGCATGTGTTTGTTCATCTTTTCTGCAGGAGCATCTTTGAGTCCTGACACCTTCTAGTGGTGCTGGTGTCTTCACCCAAGAAGATATATTGCTGGGTTTTGTCTCCGACCATCGTGTTGTGATGATTTTGCAGGTACCCCGAGAGGCCCTTGAGTTTGCCGGAATGTTGATTAACTTTCGTTCCGGCAAATTCGGGTACTCCATATGTCCTATTTTCAGCAAAGGTCATGCTAAAATTTCCCGTGAATTTTAGCATGACTTCGCTAAAAAAAGGACATATGGGGTACTTGCGACTAATGCATCGACCGGGGTATCTTAGTACTTAACTAAGTAGATCAACTGCCCCTTTATTCTTGCTGCATTAAACCATAGGTGGCAATAGAGCCAAGTGATTAGGCGCAACTTAGAATTCTCCTTAGCATCGATAAACCCTAGATGATAAACCCAACATAGGTGGCAATAGAGCCAAGTGATTAGTGCCAAGTGATTAGGCCCAACCTAGGGTGCCTCGGCACCGATAAACCCTAAATGATGAAAACTTAACTTGGCTGCCCCGAATGCCTCAGTGTCGATGAGAACCAAAATGATGCACGCTTAGGCTTTTAGGGTGCCTCGGCATCGACAAGCCCTAAATGATGAAAGCTTAGGCTTTTAGGGTGCCTCGGTGTCGACAAACCCTAAATGATGAGACCATTATCTTGTTCCTTGACAATAACCAACTTTTTGGCCAAACTTTTTTCCTATTTAGAGCGAAACATGGCCCACAACGATGAGGCCGGTGGTTCGGGCGGCAAGCAATTCTGGGAGCTGTCCCAGGAGATGGAGGAACAACCTCACCGCTATGAGGACGCCATGGAAGACACCGATCCTGATTACACAACCCCTAGTGGCGTCGGGGATGACACCACTGATGGTGCCGCCGAGGATGCCACCACTGATGATGGCGGCGCACACACAGATGGCAGCCAACCGAAGAAGCAGAGGAAGGACCGGCGCCCGAATGCGCTCCGCACCCTCAACGAGGAATTCACTCAAGTGGACTCCGACAGGAATCCAACGGAGCCCAAACATATAGTCAAGGGGTACGCGCTTCAGCTCGGGTGCATTCTCCGGAGCACCGTCTCGATCAACACCGATAACCTTTAGGAATAAGGACCACGGGAATTTGCGCAACCTCCTCTTCACGAAGCTGCAGAAATGATACAAGTTCCCCACCGGATTTGAAAATACACGCCTCTCAGGGAATAAAGTGAACAGTGCCGCCCTCACAAAGATGAGCACGGCCCTGTCTACTTGGATAAGCACGGTGAAGAGAATGATTGATAAAGGTGATACTTATGAGAAGATCAAGGCAAAATATCCTTTGATGAGCGAAGATGAGTACAAGGAGTTCAAGATCAAGTGCGAGAGCAGCGCAACCTCCGAATCAAGTCAGTGGGGGAAAGAAATGTGGGAGTTGAACTTAGGGGAACACAATCTCGGTCCTGGCGGTTACAGAGTGGCGGAGCCTATATGGGACAAGGAGGATGCGGAGCGTGCCAAGCAAGGCCTACCGCCCCGCTTCGAGAAATACAGCGGTAACAAGCAGACCAGGAACTATGTCAGGGCCCGGTACAAGGAGGACCCGATAATAAAGGAGCTTACCACGGATCCGAAGACCAGGGCGCTTGAGCTTGTTCTGGTAAGGAATACACCCCCGCGTAATTAGCTCCATATGGTTGCATTCTAATTAATCCCCAATATTTCTAAATGGTTCATGTTCCTTTCGCAGGACACTGAAAGCAGTAGCGCGGGCTCGTCTCAGAGCTCCCCTTTCGACACCCCTTTAAATAGGGCGTTGAACGTAATGAAAAAGAAGGATAAGCTCACTAAGCCGACGTCAGCTGGTCGTGTGGCCGGCAAAAGCTTGTCCACAAAATGGGGGTCATACTATACCGCTGGTGTGCGGAAGGAGAAAAAGGCCAGCTCGGAAAGCCAGACGCGCGAGGTTGAAGCACTCAAGGCACAAGTGGCGCGGATTCCGGAGCTTGTCTAAGAGAAAGTGGAACAACAACTGGGAACGAAGCTCAATGCCATGGTGCCTACGTTGATTCATGGGCTGACGACGTGGATTGCGGGCGGCCAACAGGGGCCTCCCCCGGTTCCCAGCTTCACAGCCAGCAACTCGCACAACGCGTAGGCGGCGCCATTGGTGTCTCCGGCGGCGCCATTGGTGTCTCCGGCGGCGGCGCCATTGGTGTCTCCGGCGGAGGCGGTATTCGTGTCTCCGGCGCCAGCACGGGCATTGGAGCTTAATGCACCCGGTTGTACGCCGGCCGGCACCTCGCCAGCAAGCGCCCCCTCCGTCAGTTGCACGCCCGCCATTGGCGGTGCCTCGACATTAGCCGAGCTCGACGGCATCACGGTAACTAAGCCTCTCGGCCGATGACTTCATCTCCTTGCCTTTGACTGGGCATCCCTGATGCCCTGTACATGTTTTCGCAGGGCACTGCCGACGTGCCTTGCACTCTTCTGCACTTCGTGGGCGCCGAGTTGGTCGATGTCACCAAGGGAAGAATTGTTCAACCGGGCAACCCCATGTTCCACGGTAATCCGATGCCACCCACAATGTATAGGGTTGAAGTGGTTCGGGTGCTGCCAGGCTGCGACAAGATGTTACCTCCGGTTCGACCCGCTAGGGCCGACGAAGAAGATGAGATGACCCTCAGCGCCTGCGTAAACTGGCCCCTGCTTTGGCCGAAGAGCCAGATTCGTTTGGGGGCGAGGGACACCACCCCACAGACAAGACTGCCAGTCGTGCCAGCGCCAAGCCATGGCAAGAATGCCGCAACGCTACCGGACCTGCCGGACATCCCTATGTCGGACATCCCTATGGCACAGGATCCGGACAGCCCTATGGCACAGGATCCGGATGACGACGACAATGACGACGGTACATTTACCAAAGTCGATAAGTACTTTTCCGAACATGGGTACGCTGACGAGTTCTGCGGGCCTCTTTCTCAAGAACCCAACCAAGACGACCGCAATCTAGCTGGTACGGCAGAGAAATCCAATTGCAACAAGTGTCGTCTGGCGTAGGAGACGCCTCCAGCTCCCGCCTTCACCGAGTCTCAAATAGCTGAGGTGCAAAATATTATCAGCCCCAACACGCTCAAGAAGGCGGTCTGTGAGCAGAACTCGGTCCCATTACAGGAGATCAAGAAGAAGGGACGGAAATGAAAGACTAACAAGGGCGCCGGTGCGAGCCAGCCGGCACCGAGTTCGATCCGTGCTCAGGACGGGCCACCTTCACCTAAGGATATCTCGAGGAGGGTGCATGTGGCGGGTAGGGCGATGCTACCGCCAAATATGCTGAATGCTGCAACCGGTGCTATACGGAGTCTGCACGACAGTCTTCTTTCTTTGGAGAAGCGGTGTCTCAGAGAGAAGGATGTGGCATACCCGGTTTTCATGGCCAAGGTGCCAGAGGGCAAGGGCTTTGTGGATGGCGACATCGGGGGTACGATTGTCCTGCGGTTTGATGACATATTTGCTATGTTTAACCTTCATCCGTTGCACTACACCTTCGTTCGGCTGTTTTCGCTGAGTATGGAGATGCGGATCATTAGAGACAAGACCCCGGACATCGTGATAGTCGACCCCTTCTACATGCGTGCCAAGCACTTGAGAAGCGTTGGGGACCGCCAAGTTGCGAGTTCACACCTCGAAGGCAAACCTAGATAAGGATAACTTCCTTGTGGCTTACTTTCCCGAGTAAGTCATCCCTTAACCGCCCCGTAACATATGATTTCTTAGATTTCGATCTTTCTTTTTTTTCTAACATTCCGTGTTCTGTGCAGTGACACACATTGCACACTCATCCTCTTAAGCCCGAAATATTCCATGGCCACGTATTTCGACCTGAACCGTAACTCCAAGATAGACTACACAAATGTCAAGAAAGTTCTTGATGATGTTCTCCCCGGCTACGCCAAATCTGGAGGCACCTTCACCAGGACTATTTGTAAGTACGGCAAGCACATGTTCTCACACGATACGAAGTTCTGCTGCGTCAAGCAGCCGCTTGGCGGTCAGAAGGATGCCTACTATGCCCTCCATCACATGCGGGCGATCATAAGGGACCATCATCAACTTCTGCTACCAGATAATCTCAAAGATTGGGCCGCGAACTTGTCGGCAATCCAGGACGCGGACCTCAGACAAGAATTCTTTCGCATCCAGTCATACTTTGCGGACATCATCCATCAAGATGTCTTTCATACGTCGGGGCAGTTCTACCTCAGATATCAACCGTCCAACAATGAGATAGATGGAATGCTACAAATGCAGGGTGACAAGGACCGCGATTTCATGACCATCACGACAGACGGCGGCTTCATCCACGCTCCTGTCCGATGAGTCGAGTCGAAAGTAGTGATGTGTAGTTCTGAAACATTGATTGGCTCATGTTGTAATTAAACTTTAATGAATTTGTATGTCTCTTTGGTTTGGACAGTCGTTCAACTTAGATGTAATCGATGCTATTTATTAATAGGACCATGAATCATGCTATCAATGTCTTGCTTTTCTCTTCTGATCCTTTTGTTGCATACTTACATATTGCTTATGTATTGTCTGTTGTTTGGCTTGTGCATAGAGATGCCGTCGTATGTCGTGTACATGGGTAAGGTTCCCGAAGTCTACGACGACTGGGAGGAGTGTCGGAGACAGGTTCACCGTTTCAGCGGTAATAGTTACAAAGGGTACACCACTAGGGCGGAGGCCGAATCTAGATATGCCCGCTATCTAGCGGGAGAGAGGAGGGAGCGTTGGAGGAACCGGATAAAGACCAGTTTGATTGCGATGATGCTGATCGTCATGACCACAACTCTCTTCTATGTGATGGTAGTTTAGATGATCGATATCGACTTGTAATGTGAAGACAAACTCGATACTCGCGGTCTTGAGACTTGTAATGTTTTATCTTTGTTCGGTCTTTTGAATTCGGAGACTAATATGATGAATTGTATTCGGAGACTAATCTTCTATTGTATTCGATGAATCTGATGTTGCTGTGTGCTGCTGTCTATATTCTGCCCAATAATATATTTTGTAACCTGTGCAAAAATAAGAAAAGTAAAAAAAACAAATATTTATACTAATGGCGCATCACAACTAGGTGCGCCATTAGTATGCCAAAGGATACTAATGGCGCATCAACATAGCATGCGCCATTAGTATTACAAAGCACATGCTTAAGTATGGCCCCCGAGAGGCACACTAATGGCGCATTGTGTAACATACTAATGGCGCACTTCTTGGTGGCCATTAGTATACCAGATGCTAATGGCGCACCAGTGGTGCGCCATTAGTAAAATATACTAGTGGCGTGCTACTAATGGCGCACTGGTAATGCGCCATTAGTAGGCAAAACCAGTGCGCCATTAGTAGGCCTTTTCCTAGTAGTGATTGTACTTGCAAAACACCCACCGAAGAGAAACGCTGGGGCTGATGAGCTCGTGGTACGCTTATACTTATCCCTCGTCGATCGACCAATAGCCGTAGCTCCTAAAATTGTAGGCTTAGCGATCGATCAGACAATAGTCGACATACATTCAGGCCTCATTTGGTTCATAGGGTAGGAAAATCGTAGCAAAAGTATAGAGAACGTGCAACACAAAATCATAGCAGTGCAGAGACGTACTCCCTCCGTTCCAAAATAAATGACCTAGGCGGGCTAGTTTGGCCTAGTGGGTTTCAGTGATATGACGTGGTACAGTGTCGTCCAGTCTTCGCGTGTGGTAGCAGTATTGCGGGTAGAGTGAGTTTTCTTGAAGAAGCGGAATTCAACAAAGTCATGATGGTTCCTTCGTCCGAATAACTTATTGTGGGAAAGGTTGGGCCTGCGATATGACTGGGGTAGACCAGGATAATTTTGTGCATGGTAGGTGGACCAGGATGGTCGACGTCCCACATGCCGGTGAATGAAAGTATTCTTTCCGATATAGAGGACGAGCAACGAGTATTCATTGTTTATTTTTGATGAAAGCTATTGTCTCCACTGTTACTCCTTGACTTTGTCAATGCCTCTCTCTCCTCCACATAAGCGGGGACTACTTGATGTGCATGCAGTGGGCAGCTGGCGTCTTGAGGGGCCAGGGCGGTGAGAGCGGGCTCCGGAAGCGGTCCAAACTCTAGCATGGGCCACCTCACATTATCACCATATATTTCTTGGAGTCTGTGCGTGGCGGGTGGGCGATCTCTTCTCCCTCCCCCGTTTCTCTCTTCTCAGCCGACGGCCGCCGAGCGATTAGATTTCGGCTATCGACGGTTTATTCTTTTTTGAGGAATCGACGGTCCCACATGTTAGTGAAATTGCAAGACAACGTGTGTCCCCTCTGGTGAGCGGTGTGTGAGCCGGACTGTCGGGGTTGCGACGCGTACGAGTCGTAAGTGTACTGCCTTTTCCTTTAGAACTTGCAAAGTGTAACATTTTCGTGCGATCGATCGATAGAAATCCAGAACAAAATGACGAGGGCGGTGCTTTCCCGCTTGTTAGGCGGGATAGTTCGAGTGATATGACGTGCTACAGTGCCGTCCACTTGCTCCATTTTTATGTAAGCAAGAGTTTACACTCTTACGCGGGAGGAGTGCGAAACACCGCGGATCTGATTTTGATCGAGGGATACCTGTTCCCTGCCAAATAATGGAGGATTGTTAGCGATTATAGCATGATAGTTAGGGCATCTCCAGCGCTGGCCCACAAATTTACACCGGCATCTGTCCGAGGAGACTGATGGATGCCATCCGATGCTGCCCGCATACCTTTCGACAACTATATGAACTAACCGGACGAAATTCGTGCAAACAAAGCAACTTTCAAATTAACCGGATGAAATTCATTACATTTCGAAAACTTTTCCTACAAACTGGACGAAATTCATTACATATTTCGCACAAACCATACTAAACCTACTGTAAACCTAATCTAAACGATCGCCGGTGCCCGACCACCATGTCCGGCCATGAACCCGAGAAAGTCGGCCATTGCCTTTGCCTCCTCCTCATCCGCCTCGATAACCTCCTCCTCTGGGCGGAGCACAAGGTTATGAAGATTTCCGCCTCCATGTCGCCGTCAAGCGGCTAATCGGCCGCCGATGTTTACCCCACCAAGCTTGGCGTCGACTGAGTGGAGTAGCGGTGGCCTTCCCGGGACCAGAGCGGCGGCGACCTACCATGTACTACTCTTCCTCGCTGCCGGCTGCGCCCGCGCACGCGCGCCGGCTTCGTGGTTGTGGCGACGGAGGGCGGCCCGGGGGGTGCCGGCTATCTCCTTTGTTTGCTCCTGCGATAGTACATCGAAGAGAGCTTTGGAGCGTGCCCGGAGCGGAGCCGCCGATGTCCCTCGTCTGCTCCTGCGACAGTACGTCCAAGAGAGCTTCGGAGCACCAGGAGGCCATGGTTGAAGTGGTGCCGACAGAAGGAAGGGACCGGAGGAGAATAAGTGTGGGTCTTTGGCTATGGCTGGGAGCTGGGGCTCAAGTTAATATAGGGGCGAATGGTAATGAGCCGCGGCATACGGATGGACAACTGGCTCCGGAGTAGGTTTGTCGGGCGTGAATGCGGACGCTGCTTCAGCGACTTAACTGCAGATGCGTTTGTGTTACTGACATGTGGGCTCAACGGGCGTCTGGCCCGCATGTCAGTGACACACCAATTGCACCTGCAGTTAAGTCCGGTGAATGCGGCATTGACATTTTGGAGAGACGATGACCATTTCAGGCGGGAAGCGCGCGCTAGCGATGGAAGGGGTTTCGGTGTGCAGTGGCACTAAGATCGGTCGCTCACGATAGTACATACACCGTACCATACTACCATAGTACCCTCTCTAGCTTAGGCTGTGTTATAGATTGTCGTTGTGATGGATGATATACATGAGCAAGGCGGTCCGAGTATGACCGTTGGTGTTGAGCCAGGTGAATACATGCTCGGCGTTCACGTAGGCCTCCATCAAATGTCTAAACAGTAATGTCAGGCACCGCCGGGGCGCGCTGGTGATGGGCTCGCCGTTTGCGTTGCACCATGAGCAGGACTTTGATTTAGAGGGCGACGTGCATGCATTAGCATGCTTTGACAGCGTGAGCGTGAGTGTCTGACGTGAAGTATTTCATTTTCATTTGGCTGACGAGGGTGCGTTGTAGCGACGAGTCCATGGTTTGATTCCCCACATATGCATAATTTTGGTTTTTACAGTATTTCTTTCTCCATTGACAGGTAGGCCCACGTAGATAGATAAAGAACACGAGCTGATGAGGCGCATGCGGACTGTTTGACTGGTCAACCATACAAATACAGAGCTATACGCTGAGCCAGCGACCGTATAATCACCATATCTCGTATACAATGATCAAAGTGAGCTATCAAGACAAGTTGGATGACCGCCAATGCATTTTACTCGGTAATAAATGACCAGGACTGAAGGGGAATCCTAATTTGCTTCGTCTTCTATCCTTGAGCTCTTGACAAACCAATGCACTATAAGGTTGTCCGGCCACTCCACCCCAGAGCTCTCACCAAGCGTCGTTCATGCCACCGTGCCGCACACTAACCGGTAAGGCAGCGATGGCATCCCGCCGCGCCGAGTTCCTCGCCGCCCATGAACACACACAAAATGGTAGGGAAGCAATGGCATCCCGCCGTGCCAAGTTCATCGCTGCTCGCGACCTCACAACTATGTGGGAGGAATTTGAAGATGCCAAGGCCGAATGGGCGGTAGAGCAAGAGGCGGCCAAAGCCGCATAGAGGGAGCGGAAAAGTGAGAAAGCACTCAAGAAAAGAGAGGCCCGCCACCGCAAGAAAGAAAAGGACGCACGCGCTGCTGCAGAGAGGTCGGCGGAGATCCAAGCACGGTGGGGTGTCACCGACAAAGCTGGGAAGGAGAACGACGGCGTCTGGCCAGCATGTGAGAAGTAGTAGTAATAGTAGTTAGTGTGTGTGTCTATGTCTGAGTACGAGCATGTACCAGTACTACTAGCTATTACTGTAGTTTTTAGAGAAAATTACCAGTACATTAGCCTAGACTAAATGGAAAAATTCCTATCCTATGCATCAAATGGCATCTCTTTCTCTATAGGAATTGAGATGCATGTCATCTCACTTCCTATGATTTTCATATTCCTATCCTATGAACGAAAGGAGGCCTCTGTTGGAGTAAATACTGTAGCTAGCAGTACTGCTGGTACAGTAGTTTTCTTCAAGAAGCAGAATTCAACGAAGTCATGATGGTTCCTTCGTCCGAGCAACTTCAAAGTGGGAAGTGGGCCTGTGATTTGACGGCTCATTAGTCATTGTTACTGGGGCGCGACGACCTGGGTGACTCTCCCTCGGAGTTCTGCGTGCATGGCAAGTGGACCAGGATGGTCGACGTCCCACGTGTTGGTGAACGGAAGTATTCTTTCTGATATCGAGGAGCAAGGAAACCGCGTGGTATAGTATCACTGCTGATTGGTTGGCAAAAAAAATAGTATCACTGCCGATTTATAATTATTTTTTATTTGTGATGAATGCTAGCGTTTCAACTCTTACGATGAAGGGTGCCAAACACGGCACGTGCTGGATGTCCCACACGTCAGCGAAAGGAGTGGGACATGAATAGCATGGTAGAGCCCACGGTAAAAAAAACAGTGTGGTAGAGCGTCTCCACTTCTTCCACTTCTGGGTCGGAGACCACACGTAGTAGTACTTAGTGGTATGAACGATACAAAGTGCGACCTGGAGAGAAAGACACGTCTACTTGGAAGGTCTCGGGGCATACACGTAAACAAATATAAAAGTTAATATGTGCCTCCAACTAATATAGTAGTAGTAGAGTACTTAGGCACGTACTCCATAACATCACCGTGCATCACACGTACAACATTTAGTGGTAGTACGTAGTAAGAGACAAATGTCGCCCAAGAGTTCCCTTCTCGACCTACTTTTGGGTGTTTGGTAGAGTGTATGGAGGGTGCATGAGTCCACACTAGTTTAGCACAAATACACTAGAAGCATGCATGAAGAGGGGTGTTGAGTTGAGCATGCATGAAGAGGGAACAACTATGTTGAGATGAGAACGCAACCAAACACACCCTGTATGCCATGCATGTTCATACCATTTGTGCCTTTCTACTTCACTTACTGCGCTACATTACTTAGGATCGTACGTCCACTCCTGGGTACATGTCCGTCTCGTAGTTCCAGTGCCACGTGTTCTTCATATAGATGGAACGATCGTTGCATAACACGTGTGCCTTGATGCTAGATGTCCCGCGTGTTGGCAGAAGGATGAACAAAGCTCACGTAAAAAAATAGAGTGGAAGAACATAGATTCCGGACGACCGAGAAGGAGCAAGGAACCTCGTGGTGGAGCGTCTGCACTCATAATATTTAATATTATTCAGCGATATAAAATTAACCAATCATCTCCACAGTGGACTGGAAGAGTATGAAACACGGCAGCCCAATGTAGTTACATCATACTAGTACATGGCTAACCCATGCTATCACCATATTTCTTGGCTTCCGTGCGACACCTATCTCTAGTAATCCAGCAGCCTGTATCGCTTCTCCCTCCTGGTCTCTATCAAAGTGCGGCGGGCTGGCGTTTCTGCCGTCTATTGAGGTCGGTTAACTATCACATGTTAGCGACATGCCAAGAGCATTCTAAAAAAATCCTTTCACGTTCCGTTTTCAAAAAGAAAAAAAAATCCTTTCACGTACAAATTTGCCTGTATGCTTTGAGCAACTTGCATGTCCTATACTGCTCCTGTTTGATACTCTAACTTAGCTAGAGGTTAGACTAACTCATGACTAACCCTGAACTAACTGTAGCCAAAGAGGTGTTTGGGTGACAGGGTTAGATTGAGAATAAATGCACTTCATGGAGAGAGAAAAGTGATTTTTTAGTGGTCCCAATGAGAACTATCTCCAGTTAGCATCTCTTGGGTGGGATAGTTTTTTTTGGTGGGTTTGGTGCAACTTGCTCCAATTTAAACCCTCATGCTTGGATACTTTAGGGCTATTTGAGCCCCAACTAGCTCAAACTAACTCTAACCCATGGATCCAAACAGGGCCTATGGCCAGTCTCGACGCGGAGTAGTCGTGTGCACCGGGAAGCGACGCTCTCTCGGTCGTCGCGCCACTTCAAAGCCGGCGCAGGTGAGATGCCGCCTCTGCTCTGGCCGGGCATTAATGCGGCACTGATGTTCCAGGGCGACGCTGACTGTTTCACGCAGGAAGCGCGCGCTGGCAAGGGAGTATAGGTTTTGAACCGTTTCAGGTGTAGTAGTAATGGTAGTTTGCAAAACTACTCAACTATTAAACTCAGTTTACTAAGAAATTGTGGTAAAAAACGTTACTCCACAGCCTGCTTCCCTTCTCCTTCCTGCTCGTGATTTACGTGGCCATGTTAACGTGGTTGTGTCAAAAAAATGTCACTTCCTGCTCGTGATTTGCGTTATATAATTACAAGCAAGATTCTCGTGCATTGCACGGAACATCAATATGCATTTTTTTACAAAACACCTGTTGTGATTGACCCATGCAGGAGTAATCCCATGTGTAAAAACTAATGATATCTCGAGAATTTTATCGGAAAACTAGTATCTCAAGAATGTCATCAAAAAAATGAAAGATGAGAGATAAGGCGAGGAGGAGTGGAGCGTGGTGGTGACTGGTGGTCGGAATGGGCGGCGGCATGGGGATGGACGGCGCCGGCAGGCGGTAGCGGCCACCATGCATGCTAGATTGTTCCAGAGACTTATTCCTTTTTTAATTGCTGAGCAATGAGGTTGCGGGAGATAATGATGTGGAGAGAGGTGCGGGTATCTTTTGTAAAATTATCATAGTTTGCTTCGTATCTGTCAGATATAGATCATACGGTCTGTATTACAAGATGGCAGGCACACCATCATCGCCAACTCGTTTTTTATAAGGGTATAGATGATAAGTTTGCTGACTACTAAAGTAAAGTGGAATCCGTCCATGTTATGCAAGTAAATAAAGGTGATTGTTTATCATACGGGTAAGGTTGGATGAAGGGTGGTAGGAACAAATGCTCCGCCTAGAGCATGTGTGTGTGAGATGGAGTCTTAGTGTGTGTGTGGTGTGTGTGTGTGAGAGAGAGAGAGAGATGGAGTCT
>NC_041385.1:66095037-66136320 GCF_002162155.2 Triticum dicoccoides
GGAAGAGAAGGTGTGTGTGCGTGAGAGGAGTCGACATCGAGAGAACGTGTTTGTTCGAGAGACACCGAGGAAGACTACTATATATCGATGGTGCATGTAGGCGGGAATTAAACAAAGGGATGGTCTTATTGGTTTCGGGGATGTAGGGGAAGAGTGAGAGGCGCGCGGGGGGGGGGGGTAGCTAGAAGGAGATTGTTAAGTGTGAGTGTGTGTTTTGCCCATCCAGGCGGAAGTTATGTGCACAAAAGAGGAGAACAATTCGATGTGGCGTTAGGATTGAGGGTAATTAACTACGTATGGAGACATAGAGACCTTGAACGTGCATGTGTGAGAGGTATACATGTATACGTGGGATGTGTGTGTGTGTGCGCGCGCATGATCGAGATAAAAGAAAGAAGACATAAGTCCTAAGATCAACGACATGGGAGAGACGGATCGGTATGACAATATGCATGCATGTGAGAATGCAGGGAAGAAGGCCTGACAATTGAGCATGTGTTTTTGTCTTTAACAGATAATGGCGTGGGCTGGAGCATGCATCTATGGCGAGTAGAGGGGGTGAGGCGCAATGATTGTGAAAAAGAGATCAACCTATAAATGCATATGTATAGATAGACATATATAGTGTGGGTGATAGGAAGCAAGACTCCGTGCGAGAAAGAAATGTTGACAGAGAAACTACAGATAGATACAGAGATGGAGATACTAGCTAGAGAGACATCCATTAGTTTGGGTGTCGGAGATGACCGTTGGGTGGTTCAAAGGGTGAAGTTATATATGTGTGTGAGAGGGCACTTGACTGCATGTAGAGAGAAACATATGTAGTGTGCGTGATAGGAATCAAGAGTGAGGGCGAGAAAGAAGGTTGATGGAGAAAGAGATAAATAGAAAGATAAAGATGCTAGCTAGTGTGCGCTGGAGATAGGAGTCGAGTGGATCAGAAGGCTGGTTATGTGTGTGCGTGTGAGAGAGATAGAGAGAGGGTGCATGTGAGTCACATAGAAACAGATATCAGCGAGAAATCAGATCTAGAGAGACAGAGTTTTGTGTCTGCGAGAGAGAAAGATATTTCACAATGAGAGTGATAGCTAGAAAGACATATGAGGGAACGCAAGATATCTCTAGGGAGAGAGGGTGTGTTTGAGCGACATACAAGAGAACAATGGAGAAATATGAGACCCTGGGAGACCGAGTTTGTGTTTGTGTGTGAGAAAGAGATATTGAAGAGGAAGAGTCGTAGGTTATCATATCTAAGGAGCGAAAGACATCTCTGTATGAGGGGTGTGCGAGTGGCACACATGGGAATAGTTGAGAGAAATGAGACCCCGGGAGACAAAGTTTTGTGTTTGTGTGAGAGAAAGAGATTCCACATGGAGAATCATAGCTAGAGACACATAGCAGGGAGCGAGATATACTTAGAGAGAGATAGAGTGATGAAGGTCGAGGGAGAGAGTACCGTCAGTGTATTATGAAGATAAAAGATCATTGTCGACATACAGGTAGCACGAGAGATGCCTGAGAGACCATGAACGCGTATAGGTCCAGAGAGATAGTCCTATATAAGCATGAGTGATAGCTATATGATACGAATATCTGGATTAAAGGGGATTCAAATATTTGAACTGGAGATCACGACATCGATAATATCATAACGCAAATTGGTGTATCAAACACGCATATTCATTTGAATTTGGGCACACGTGTAATGTTATATATTTTATCAATATTGGTGATCCATAGATTCTTCAATTACAAACAATGCATGGTTTATACGCAATTAATGTCTAAACGGGATTACACTATATTCACTGGAGGATCTAGGTAAAATTGTTTGGGGGGCCAAACAGAAAATATGGATGCTTGGGGGGGGGGGGCAAAAGTCTATATTTCTTCTAATCTTCCTCTCCAAATTTTTTTCCTTCACATAATTTACCCAGGCTGGGGGCGCCATGACCCCTGCAGACCACAACATAGCTCCGCCACTGACTATATGTTGTGTGTGTGAAACACATTATACATGTTTGAGAAATTAAAAAAACCCCGCATGAAACACACATTAATTGGAGACAGTTAGCGAGGAATGCATACATTGGATTTCAACATAAAGTGGTTTCAAATATTTGAAAATCCAAATTGATGGATACAACCTTATGAATCTGAGATCATGCCATTTGTAAACCATATTTATGTATAAATGGTGTTGTGCTTTTGAAAGTATATATAAAAAATGATGTATATAGAATGTAATTCCAATTGAGTTGGCACGGTAAACATGCACTGTGCAAAATTTGAATGAAGTGGGGAAAGTCGCAGTAACCGCCCGAAACCAAAATCTGCGAGATGGAAATCACTAATGCCTATCCCTGCCACGCAAAGCCTATCTGCTGGATATCTATAGGTTTCAATAGGGGTAGGTTTGTAATTTCACCCAAACGTGACGTAACTGCCACTCACCCGGATTCATACATGGTGGGCGCCAAAAAACAGTGTGCCCTCGGCCGAAATCGACTCCCTCCCCGATTCATATTCATACACGGTGGGCGCCAAAAACAAACTCTCGTCGGCAAATATTCGGTGTATGCGAGATTACCGTCCTATCCCCAACCGACTAATGTTGCTGCGATGTAGTAGAAATTTGAAACGGGGGCCAAGTTTGTAAATTTCCTCGCATTTCAGACAAGTGTGCCCTGAATACATGGTTCCCCCCTTCCTATCTACCTCCCTTTTCCCCATTCTTACTCCGTGGGCGCCAAAACACCCTCTCCACCCCACCCTTCTTCGTCCATCGCCGTCTGCCACCCCATCCACCGCCGTCCTCCTCCACCATGCCGGAGCTGATACCCCGACGCTGCCATCCATTACAAGAGATCGGCCTCTCTCATCCATGCCTTCGGACCGGGATCCTTGCATCCCGTCCTCTCGCTTCATCCCCGCCGTCGTCCACCTTGCCGGCGCCGCTCCTATGACCGTCTCGTTCACCGCGCCCTGCCGCCACCATCTTCCCTCCTAGATCTGCTTCCACGCCGCCGACAGCCATCGCTACCGCAGCACTGTCAAATTCTTAGCAGATGTGTACACGGCGCCGCACCAGAGGCGACACTCTTTCGTATCTGCTCAACTTATTTATCGCAGCAAGAAAATAGATTGCCACTGCTTTACTCTGATTTCTTGTCTTGGTTGCGAAGTTGCCTTTGTCCGGTTTGCACCTTCAGATCCGCCATGGCACACTCAACACTATACTCCCAATGCTTATGGTTTCCCCTTTTATATTCCACACTAGTTAAATCACAGGAGACTAAATTTTAAAATTGGGTCAGTCGATTTTTCAGAGCTCACCGGAGTTCGCCGGTGCGATCCAAGGGGCTTGGGTGGTTGTGGGGCATCGCCGAACAAAGAAAACTCGACGCGGGTGGGGGGTGGGGGTGGCGGAGGAACACAGGCGGTGGGGGCCGGTGATCCAGTCGGCGGCCCGTGCGGTGTTCTGTATGGGAAGAATCAGAGACGAGGAAGAAGAAGGGTTAGGAGACATAGGATCTTCATCCAACCGCCTGAAATGGTCGAGAGACAGCTGGGATTTGCATTCTTAATGCGCTCTGGTTCATCATGTGTGGGCACTAGCAACCAACATTTTATTATCCAAAATCTGCTTGCTCTTCTTTACCATGTTTGATAGTGCTGGCCTGTACGTGATCGATAGGCTTTCAGTTACTAGCGGCAATACAACATCGTATTTTCAAGCCAGTTCCACTTTCCCGATTTATATATCGTGGTTATGGTGTACCCCTGTTATGTACACTATGATCTGCCTAGTTGCTGTGTGCTCTTGTTATCATGGTTTGGCAATAAACTCTCTATAATGTATATTATGAACCTATCATCTGCCAGCTAACCTTACTTCTGGAGCCTTATTTTTTGTGTACTTGTGCCAGATTATATAAATGCACGCACGATATTACAGCACACATGAGCTCTCTCATCAGAATCCAATGATAGCACATAAGTGTTTATAGGGGCACCCCTATATTAGAATATCATCTGCATTAGAAAGATAATCTCACAACTATTTATGTTTTCATGGTTCTTAGATATTATACGCAATTATAGTGAATATCAGAATCCGCATATCAGAAGAATATTGTGGAACACTGCAATGACTTACAAAATTTAGACCAAGGCATTGAGTTCCATTCTGGAAGCAATGAAACTCGTACGCTCCCCGCCTGTTGATTCTTGTTCAGAATATCATCCTAATGACTATTCTAACCTCGAGGAGTCAAAGGCAGATGGCCTGTCCTGTTCACCCATCAAGGTGCCTGTTCTAATTTGGCAAGGTTTTATTGATTGCGCGTATCTTGCATATGTTGTCTTGCATTTCTTCTACTTTGTTGCACCACCATCTGCTTAGTTTACTCATCATATAACTCGAGATGCCATGCCCATCCATTATCAATACATATTCCATCTGTCGTCATACCATGTTTTTTCACTCAAATATTGTTCTTGTGCATCAGACATCAAAAAGGAAGAGGGTGATTGCCGAACCTGAAGGAGCACCAGCGTAGTCATTGAAAAACGTGGTGGTGCCGGAGAAATCAGACAGCGCCCCACTTATATTGGCTGTGCAACCAGTGACACAAAACATAGGACCGACTCCAGTAGACTGTACCCATACTTCACTGGCCACACCACTAGCCCCACAACACAGACCTGCATTCCAGCAAAAGGTATACCGATTTCATTTGCCATAACACGAGCCGTACCACAGAAAAATCCCACTCCAGCAAAAAGTACAGCAAGTCCACCGGCCGAAGACCTATCCCAACTGCAGAGACGGTCAATTCCTGCAGATTGGAACCCCATTCCATTTATTCCCAATTTAAAAGACAATGCTTTCAATGTTGTTAGAGACTACGTGCATATATTCCAACATGGGAAGATTATAGTGAAGACAAACACCATTTTCACATCTTCCTGTCCAACTTACGTGTAAGTGCTATTATTCATGGTTATTATTTTCCTGTTTTCTGCTGATCGAACACATGAATGATTTACATTACATTGTTGTAACTAGGTGAGGGTCAATCTGGATAGTCATGACGAGCAAAGCTTGCTTGTGCTTTTCAAGGAAGCATTGCAGCAGTATCAGTGTTACCTGAGGAAATCACACTTTGATAGAAAGTCTATAAACAAATTTCTGGTGAAGTCTGTTGTGCTAAATTTAGAAGACATTGTATGGAAAAACCTTGTTATGCACTAGTCTCGTTCCCAGGATGAGGTATTGTGTATGAAATCACATGACAATTTGAACTTCTACTTTTCCGCATGTGCCTTACGGATCTTTTTTGCAGGAAATCAACTCGAAGAAGAATTCCAGTTTGAAAAGAATGATAGGATGTCGCAAATATGCTGCCCGCTGCTTTGCTCTTGTTAGTACCTGTTGTCCTCTATCACTGTACTTGCATATATACCTGGTTCATTATGTGGCAGCAGTATGCATGATAGCTTGGTTATCAATTGTTCGCTCCAAATCATCTGATCTGTATGAATGGTTACATTAGTGTAGAATATATCCAATGCCAATGAATTTTTTTAGCTCTGCATTGTTCTTGTAAGTACATGCTGTCCTTTGTCAGTGTACTTATATTGACAGGTAGTTGTTCATGTACCATCACTCTGTAGCTTATTTTCCTTTGCCCTCCATTTTCTACACATCAGATCTATATTTACTCTTACCATAAGGTTGGTACTGAAGAAGTTTAGGTGTGCATTGCTCTTGGCTGTGCCTTTTGCCTGTATCGCTGCACATACATTTATAGCTACTTGGTTATGTAGCATCACTCTTCATCTTATCTTAAATATTCTCCATTTTTTTCTATATTATCACATCTATATTTACTCTTAACAAAATGTAGAATAAAGGCAATGCTTATGAAGAAGATTTTGTGCTAAACTTCTTGAATTGCCCCCCCCCCCCATCAGCATGGACAAGGGCTTTATAGAGCCTGTCTTCACCACTAATGTAAGTTTGTCCTTCTCAAGCCTTCAAACTTTGTTGTGTATATTTGGTTAGGCATGACTGCAACAGCTGTTTATTTTTGGTGTTTGCATCAAATTGCATGTTTAAAGTTTATTATGTAGTTCATAAACAAAAGTTTGTCCTTCTCAATTTAAGTTTTCAGTTGTACAACCAAGTTCCTTCTTCATACCATGTAAATTAAACTATTCAGAGCAAGTGATCTTCTTTTGCACTACATGTATGCTTCTGTTCTTCATCCGTAATCTAGTGGTGTGGTGAACCTACCGACTACAGCACAATGTCATATTCTGTAATGTCTTAACTATGAACAATGTCATATCATTCTACTATTATTTAAACCGTCTCTTTATTTGCCAATCTGAAATGGGATAAATTGACAGCACACTAACCATTTATACTTATGAGCTCTTGATCTGTAATCCAGTGGTGTCGTGAAGCTGCCAACTCCTTCCCAATGTCATTTCCTGCCATGTCTTGACCTGAACAATACCATATTGTGTTAATGCAATTTTAAACTGTGTCACATTATTCGTCAGTAAGAAATGTGATGAATTGCCAGCACTGATACTTTTATGTGCGAAACATGTCATCTGTCTGCTTGTTTATCTTTCAGAGTGAGGAAGATATAAGTGTTGAACAAGCGCAGTCTCATCATCTTGCTCAGCTGCTTGCGCTGCAGCTCCCCAGCAGGGCTAACCTTTCTTGAACTCTATTGAAGTGCTATCGGTTTTGTATATTATTTTGTCAGCGTGTTTATTTGCACTGGTGGCGATCTTTGATGCCCGGTGTATGTAATCTGCTGTCTGCTTGTGCTTTATTATCATAGTGGCGAACTTTGATGCCTAGTGGATGTAATGTGCTGTAATTTCTTTATTGTATAGTCTAGGTTTTTTCTTATTCACGATGCTGCAGTTATTTTACTGTATATATGTCCTGTATTCGTAGTAAACCGGCCAAACCGTAAAATTACGGTACATAATCGGGCCGTCATGCAATCACGATGTATGATCTGCATCATGGGCCCCGTCAAACTGGCCCACTAGTAGATTCGGGCCTTTAATAGGCCGAGTAACCCCCGGCCCTCTTTTCACAAGAAAACTCAATGGGCTTTTAGGAGGCTGAGAAGTAGGCTGGGCCTGCAACGTGCCGAATAGCTCACGGGCCGGCGGCAGCCCGAAATGGACCCCGACCCATGATTGTGTGAATCAATTCACGGGCTCTTAACAGGCCAAAGTTGTCTTGGTCCTTGTTTGGCCCAATCAAATATCGGCTGCGAGCAGGCCGGATGCAAACCGGGCCGTAGTTAGGCCCAACTATATGACGGGCTTTTAATAGGCCAAAATTAATATAGGGCCGAAATGTTAAATGGGCCCTTAACAGGCCGAAACTAATACCAGGCCGAATTACTAAATGGGCCTTTAGCAAGTGGGCCCAAAAGCATAACATCCAGTCAACGGGCCGAATCTGATATGGGCCATAATTGAGCCCAAAGCCTCTTAAAGGGCCAGACCTGGTCTGGGCCGTGATTTGGCCTAGAAAGTGGGAGGCTTTTAACGGGCCAGATCTTATATGGGCCATTATTAGGCCCGGAACGTGGCAGGCCATTAATGGACCGGATCAATTATGGGCCGGCATTTGGCCCAAAACATGGCGGCCAGTTAATGGGCTGGCCTACTAGGGTCCTCAAAATCTTGTGGGCCTACAGCTGGGCCGGCCCATTAATGTCGGTGCAATCTCGTGGGCCTTTAGCTGGGCCAGCCCATTATGATCCGCAAGAATTTTGTGGGCCTTTACCTGGGCCGGCCCATTATGGCACACAAAAATCTTGTGGGCCTTTACCTGGGCCGGCCTATTATGGCCCACGAAATCTTGTGGGCCTTTAGCTGGGCCAGCCCATTATAGTCCGCAAAATCTCGTGGGCCTTTAATTGGGCCATCCCATTAAGGGCCGCAAAATCTTGTGGGCCTTTAGTTGGGCCGGCCCATTTAAACTTGTTGGGTCGTGCCACGTGTCGACGTATCATAGGCGCCTTCTGTCCAGTGAGTGGATGACATCTGTCCCAACGATGAACTGACACATGTTTCCTCCAGCCAATGATGATTTTACACATGGAAAATCCCCATTGGTCGGGGCTGTTAACGGGTTATCGGATCCAAAACCCGACCCGATAGCTTAACGGCATTCCGTTACGGTGGATGCCACGTGTTGGTCACCCTTGACGAAAGCACTTCTGTGACGCGCGATTTATCGTCATGGAAGTGGACACTTCCATGATGATAATTTTGGTAATGTCATGGAACACTTCTACAACAGCACAGGTATGACTATCTTGATTTTGTCATAAATTTGTCATGGATGTACATGCATGACAAAAAACGCGACCTACTGTGACAAACACGTATCATCACGGAAGTGTATTTTTTTTGTAGTGGACTCAAATGGCAGTGCCACAAGTATGTGGTACTATCATTACTATCTTATATCTTTTGGTATGAACATGTGTATCACTACGATCCAGATTCAGTAAACCATTCATTTTAGGTGCAAGACCGTTGAAGGTATTATTCAAATAAATAGAGTAAACATTATTCTCCTTAAATGAATAACCGTATTGCGATAAACATAATCCAATCATGTCTATGCTCAACGCAAACACCAAATAACAATTATTTAGGTTTAACACCAATATCGATGGTAGAGGGAGCAGGCGATGCTTGATCACATCAACCTTGGAAACACTTCCAACACACATCATCATCTCACCTTTAGTTAGTCTCCGTTTATTCCGTAGCTCTTTTATTTCGAGTTACTAACACTTAGCAACCGAACCGGTATCTTAATACCCTGGTGCTACTAGGAGTACTAGTAAAGTACACATTTAATACAATGTATATCCAATATACTTCTGTCAACCTTGCCAGCCTTCTCATCTACCAAGTATCTAGGGTAGTTCTGCTTCAGTGTCCGTTCCCTCATTACAGAAGCACTTAGTCTCGGGTTTGGGTTCAACCCTGGGTTTCTTCACTAGAGCAGCAACTGATTTGCCATTTCATGAAGTATCCCTTCTTGCCCTTGCCCTTCTTGAAACTAGTGGTTTTACTAACCATCAACAATTTATGCTCCTACTCGATTTCTACTTTCGCGGTGTCAAACATCGTGAATTGTTCAAGGATCATCATATCTATCCCTAATATGTTATAGTTCATCACGAAGCTCTAATAGCTTGGTGGCAGTGACTATGGAGAACCTTCACTATCTCATCTGGAAGATTAACTCCCACTCGATTCAAGTGATTGTAGTACTCAGACAATCTGAGCACATGCTCAATGATTGAGCTTTTCTCCCTTAGTTTGCAGCTTAAGAAACTTGTTGGAGGTCTCATACCTCTTGACGTGGGCACGAGCCTGAAATCCTAATTTCAGCTCTTGGAACATCTCATATGTTCTGTGACATTTCAAAAATGTCTTCGGTGCCTTAATTCTAAACCGTTTAACATTACGCACTGAACTATCACGTAGTCATCAAAACATGTATGTCAGATGTTCGCAACATCCACAAACGACGCTCGAGGTTCAGCACACCGAGCGGTGCATTAAGGACATAAGCCTTATGTGCAGCAATGAGGACAATCCTCAGTATACGGACCCAGTCCACATAATTGCTACAGTCAACTTTCAACTAAATTTTCTCTAGGAGCATATCCTAAAACAGTAGAACTAAAGCGTAGGCTACAACATAATTTGCAAAGACCTTTTGACTATGTTCATGATAATTAAGTTCATCTGATTATTTAATGAACTCCCACTTATATAGACATCCCTCTAGTCATCTAAGTGATACATGATCCGAGTCAACTAGGTCGTGTCCGATCATCACATGAGACGGACTAGTCATCATCGATGAACATCTTCATGTTGATCGCATCTGCTATACGACTCATGTTCGACCTCTCGGTCTCTTGTGTTCCGAGGCCATGTCTGTACATGCTAGGCTCGTCAAGTCAACCTAAGTGTTTTGCATGTGTAAATCTGGCTTACACCCGTTGTATGCGAACGTTAGAATCTATCACACCCGATCATCACGTGGTGCTTCGAAACAATGAACCTTCACAGCGGTGCACAGTTAGGGGGAACACTTTCTTGAAATTTTATGAGGGATCATCTTATTTATGCTACCGTCGTTCTAAGCAAATAAGATGCAAAAACATGATAAACATCTCATGCAATCAAATAGTGACATGATATGGAAATATCATTTTGCTCCTTTTGATCTCCATCTTCGGGGCGCCATGATCATCATTGTCACCGGCATGACACCATGATCTCCATCATCATGATCTCCATCATCGTGTCTTCATGAAGTTGTCTCGCCGATTATTACTTCTACTACTATGGCTAATGGTTTAGCAATAAAGTAAAGTAATTACATGGCGTTATTCAATGACACGCAGGTCATACAATAAATTACGACAACTCCTATGGCTCCTGCCGGTTGTCATACTCATCGACATGCAAGTCGTGATTCCTATTACAAGAACATGATCAATCTCATACATAACATATATATCATTCATCACATCCTTTTGGCCATATCACATCACATGGCATATGCTGCAAGAACAAGTTAGACGTCCTCTAATTGTTGTTGCAAGTTTTTACGTGGCTGCTATAGGTTTCTAGCAAGAACCTTTCTTACCTACGCCAAAACCACAACGTGATATGCCAATTGTTATTTACCCTTCATAAGGACCCTTTTCATCGAATCCGATCCGACTAAAGTGGGAGAGACAGACACCCGCTAGCCACCTTATGCAACTAGTGCATGTCAGTCGGTGGAACCTGTCTCACGTAAGCATACGTGTAAGGTCTGTCCAGGCCGCTTCATCCCACGATGCCGCTGAATCAAGATAAGACTAGTAACGGCAAGTAAATTGACAAAATCAACACCCACAACAACTGGTGTTCTACTCGTGCATAGAATCTACGCAATAGACCTACCTCATGATGCCACTGTTGGGGAACGTAGCAATAATTCAAAATTTTCTACGCATCACCAAGATCAATCTATGGAGATTCTAGCAACAAGAGAGGGAGAGGATGAGTGTATCTTCATACCCTTGAAGATCGCGATGCGGAAGCGTTACAAGAACGCGGTTGGTGGAGTCGTACACATAGCGATTTAGATCGCGGTCGATTCTGATCTAAGCGCCGAACGGACGGCACCTCCGCGTTCAACACACGTATAGCCCGGGGATGTCTCCTCCTTCATCCAGCAAGGGGAGAGGAGAAGTTGAGGGAAAACTCCAGCAGCACGACGGTGTGGTGGCGATGGAGCTCGTGGTTCTCCGGCAGGGCTTCGCTAAGCACTACAGAGGAGGAGGAAGTGTTGGAGGAGGGAGGGGCTGCGCCAGGGGAAGGGTGTGGCTGCCCTCCCACCCCTCACTCTATATAGGGGGAAGGGAAGAGCGGGCCGACCCCTCTAGATGGATCTAGAGGAGGGGGCGGCGGCCAGGGGAAACCCTAGATGGGTTTGGGCGCCCCCACCCCCTAGGAAACTTGCCCCCCAAGCCGGGAGGGGAGGCTGCCCTAGGGGTGGCGCCCCTACCTATCTAGGTTACGTGAGATGGGGTGGGAGGGGCGCTCAACCCCTTAGTGGGCTGATGTGCCCCCTCCCCTTGGCCCATAAGCCCCCCCCCCAACACTTGCCGGGGCCTCTGAAACCCCTTTCAGACACGCTGGTCATCACCTGGTACCCCCGGAACAATTCCGAACTCCAATACCTTTCGTCCAATATACTGATCTTCACCTCCGGACCATTCCGGAGCTCCTCATCACGTCTGGTATCTCATCTGGGACTCTGAACAAGCTTCGGTAACCGCATATTGTTTCCCATAACAACTCTAGCATCACCGAACCTTAAGTGTGTAGACCCTACGGGTTCAGGAACCATGCAGACATGACCGAGACATCTCTCCGGCCAATAACCAACAGTGGGATCTGGATACCCATGTTGGCTCCCACATGATCCACGATGATCTCATCGGATGAACCACAATGTCGAGGATTCAAGCAATCCCGTATACAATTCCCTTTGTCAATCGGTACGTTACTTGCCCGAGATTCGATCGTCGGTATCCCAATACCTCGTTCAATCTCGTTACCGGCAAGTCACTTTACTCGTTCCGTAATGCATGATCCCGTGATTAACTACTTAGTCACATTGAGCTCATTATGATGATGCATTACCGAGTGGGCCCAGAGATACCTCTCCGTCATACGGAGTGACAAATCCCAGTCTCGATTCGTGCCAACCCAATAGACACTTTCGGAGATACCTGTAGTGCACCTTTATAGCCACCCAGTTATGTTGTAATGTTTGGTACACCCAAAGCATTCCTACGGTATCTGTGAGTTGCACAATCTCATGGTCTAAGGAAATGATACATGACATTAGAAAAGCTCTTAGCAAACGAACTATACGATCTTGTGCTATGCTTAGGATTGGGTCTTGTCCATCACATCACTCTCCTAATGATGTGATCCCGTTACCAATGACATCCTATGTTCATGGTTAGGAAACCATAACCATCTATTGATCAACGAGCTAGTCAACTAGAGGCTCACTAGGGACATGTTGTGGTCTATGTATTCACACATGTATTACGGTTTCCAGTTAATACAATTATAGCATGAACAATAGACAATTATCATGAACAAGGAAATATAATAATAACCATTTTATTATTGCCTCTAGGGCATATTTCAAAAACAGGGGCCCACAAGACAGGGGGGCGTGCCCCCCACCCTCGTGGACAGGGTGTGGCCCCCTGGCCTTGATTCTTTGCCAGTATTTTTTATATTTTTCAAAAGTTATCTCTGTGGATTTTCAAGTCATTCCGGGAACTTTTGTTTTCTGCACAATAAACAACACCATGGCAGTTCTGCTGAAAACAGTGTTAGTCGGGTTAGTATCATTCAAATCATGCAAGTTAAAGTCCAAAACAAGGGCAAAAGTGTTTGAAAAAGTAGATATGTTGAAGACGTATCATTAAGCACAAACGTGGACATGAACGACTACCACTTCATGTTGTTTCCCCTACCATCCTTCTTTGCCTTTGCGGCTGTTGTTAGTGCAGTGCAGCAGCGGCAACACCAGTTGGCTCAACGAGCACAACTGGCACAAAAAAAGAACCACCGCCTGAAACCCCGAACACATCGGAATCAGCTGGCATGTGCACATTGAGGGGGGCTGGGAGCAATTTTCATAGGACCGAGTGAACTGGCTCTTGGACATGACAATGGCCAGACTAAGATATTGCGTCTGTGTGGTCATGTCCTATAATCGTAGCACCCACTGACAATAAACATAACACACACTACCATCTCGCATCTATGATATGAGCATCACATATCACAACTAGCTACAAATTCATTGTGTTCATCAGTATCATACCACCCATAGCATGCTACAAATCCACCACCAATAGCTACCACAACATCACAATCTCACATATCATCACAGGAATCAACCCTACCATGCTACAAGATGCATACAAATCAAACCCTACCACATGCTTGAACATCAAACCCTACCACATGCTCTTAGATCTAGCTACAACAAACACAGAGAAGGGGGTGATTAAACTCACAGAGACCATGACTGCAACTCGAGGGAGACGTGAAAGTGCTAGTATCGACTAGAGGGGGGGTGAATAGGAGATTTTTATGAAAGTCTTCAAAACTTGGAAGTTTCGAAGACAGACAACAGAAATGACCTAGTTGATATGCAGCGGAAGATAAACTACCATAAGCAAGCCATAGTCAAGTATGCAATGATGTGAAAGTACAGGACTAATAGCAGCTAAGTAGTAAGGATCAGGATGGAAGATAGTATGATGCCAATCAACAGTAGTAGTCAAGCAATGAAGTCAAACAGATACACAGATAGGCAATGACTTCATGAAGACAAACTTAAGTAAAGGATGGAAAGGGATATAACCAGTCGCTTGTTGAAGACACAGGATTTGTTGGACCAGTTCCAGTTGCTGTGACAATGGTACATCTGGTTAGGGAGGCTGAGATTTAACTCAGAAGACAGTGTATTCACCTTATTCCCCTTGAGCTAAGGACACCCAGTCCTCGCCCAATCACTCTGGTAAGTCTTCAAGGTAGACTTCCAAACCTTCGCAGACTTCGTTCACCGGCAATCCACAATGACTCTTGGATGCTCAGAACGCGACGCCTAACCGGCTAGAGGATACACAGTCCTCAAATGTAATAAGTCTTCAGGTCACACAGACAGAAAGACTTCAGTGATGCCTAACACTCTTTGGCTCTGGGCGTTTGGGCTTTGTCCTCGCAAGGATTTCTCTCTCTCAAATGCTTCGAGGTGGGTTGCTCTCAAACGACAAAAGCCGTAAACTAACTCTGAGCAGCCACCAATTTATGGTGTAGGGGGTGGGCTATTTATAGCCACAAGGCAACCCGACCTGATTTGTCCGAAATGACCCTGGGTCACTAAGGAACTGACACGTGTTCCAACGTCAGATTTCAAACACACGCGGCAACTTTACTTGGGCTACAAGCAAAGCTGACTCATCCAGCTCTGGATAAGATTTGCTATCATTGTCTTCGCTCGAAGACATAGGATTTGGGTTGAGCATCACTTCAGTCACTCTGAATTAGTTCACTTGGACCCCACTAAATAGTACGGTGGTTCCTATGACTCAACAAAGAAGAAAAGGAAACAACGAAACCACACAGTCTTCGCGCTCCATAGTCTTCAAGTAATGTCTTCTCATGTCATAGTCTTCAATATGAATATCTTCTCATACCACCATTGTCTTCAATGTCTTCATACATTTTTAGGGGTCATCTCCGGTAGGTAAACCGAATCAATGAGGGACACTACCTGCGTTATCCTGCAATTCTCACAAACGCATTAGTCCCTCAACCAACTTTGTCGTCAATACTCCAAAACCAACTAGGGGTGGCACTAGATGCACTTACAATCTCCCCCTTTTTGGTGATTGATGACAAACTGGTTGAAGTTTTCAACGGGGATAAAGTATGTGAAATTGTAAAGGATAGGAAATTGTCTTCATAAGTAGCAAGGGCTCCCCCTGAAGATGTGCATATAAGTAATTTGCTTTTGGAATGCAAATGCACATGGCAGGTTTTACTTGTGGAGATCCACTTCAACTTATGAAGATAATTCATCATGCATGAAATGATATAGCAAGTAGAATGACATGCATAATGAAAAATGGACGTCTGCAGAATGATCTAAGTGCGGAAGTTATCATAGCACATGCGGAATTTATCATCGCATCACAGTAAGGCAGATAAGTAGCAGACGACCATCAAGTTTAGGTGTTACAACTCAAAGAATCAAATGTTTTAAAAGGCAAGAGTTGTAAGCACGAGGCAAAATATAGTGCAACCGCCCATATGAACCTGCTTGAAGACTATCAACTCATATGCTTCTCCCCCTTTTGTCAGTAAGGACCAAAAAGGTTTGAAGACATAGAGCATCTACTCGTTCTCAGGAGCAGGTGAAGTAGCAGGGTTATCGTTGTTGGTGGGCGGTGTAGACGAACTTGGTGCAGTGTCGATGCGTGCAGTAGTAGAAGGTGGTGAAGTAGCATCATCTTCATCATCGATCACCCTGGCATTGACAGTTGCCATGGAGGAAGAATATTCAGAGTCTTCAAGAGATGGAGTGCGACGTAGGACAGCAGTCCGTGGAGGAGTGGTGTCAAACTGGAATCTTTCATTGAAGCCATCGTCTTGAAGATCTGCTTCAGCACTAAGCAGGGTTAAGCTCTTCCATGATCGCCGGAAAGTTTCATGAGCAACAAATGCATTCTTGGTGGCAAGGTTTCGAATGCGATTAACATCCACCAAGAGGCTTTGCATCTGTCTCTTGAGCCAAAAGTGATGTTTATCCTATTTCTGATGAAGGGCCACAAGAAGTTCTCGGTCATTGAGAACGCAAGAACGCTTCCAAGGCCTTTGTGCAATGGTGCTTTCAGTGGCTTCAGTAGGTGCTCGATGAGGCAGTCGAGTATTTCCAGCCAATGGATAGATTCGTGTTGCTGCTTGAACACCTTCAATGGGTTGAGTGAATCTTTGGTGCTTGGCATTCTGAAGACAAAGAGGCTTCTTGGCAGGGTCAGAGTAGATGGCTTCAACTGACATATCAACCTTTGGTAAAAAGATCAGATGATTTCGAGCAGATGGTTGATAGTTGATAGATGAGTGTCGCTTGATGAGGCGCATGACCCATGGAGCATAAAACTTCAGACCAAACAGATCAGATCCAGAAGCAGCAAGTTGCCTGATGAAGAATTCTTGGGAATTGAAGCTGATGCCATTGAGAATGTAGAAGACCAAAGTCTTCATAGCTCCTTCAAGTTTGGCCGCTGATGAATGTCCTTTGATAGGCCATAGAGTTCGCCTGATAATATGATATATTGTGCGTGGCAGATACTCAAGGTCTTCAACAAAGAACTCTGTTGGATATTCAGCGTCAGATGGCAAGGGCTTCATCATGCTCAACATCTGACTCATGTTGGGTTCTGGCTTATGGAAGATGCTCTCCAATGCATTGCGGTGTAGCTGACAATCAGGTTCATATAGCTCTCCAGGAGTGGCTAGCCTTGTAAGCTCAATGATGTTGAGAGCTTTGGCTTCATGATGAACGTTTCCGGTCATCCACTCGAGGACCCATGTCTTGATATCTCTGTTGTAGCCGCGAGTGTGTAGAGTAGCATAGAATTGAAGCAATAGCTCTTCATTCAAGTGTTCTTTGTCTGTCACAAAGTTGAGTAGACCAGCATCACGAAAGCAATCAAGTGCTTCTTCTAAGCACGGCAGTCCAGCAATGGCTTCGGTGTCGAGGCGCATATGAGGGAAAATGGGGCCTTGATCATATAGAACACAGGAGTAATAGCTTTGTTGTTAATAGATCCAGAACCGATCTGATGATATTCTTGGTTTGGAGTAGGGGTTCTTGGTGCTGTCAAAGAAGGTATTGTGGCTTTTGAAGCCATTAGCATTGAAGGACCCTGGTGAGTTTGCAGTACCTGGAAACCTTGGCAGTCTTGGCTTGGGCTTCTGGACCTGAGGCCTATGCTCAACATGATAATCAAATTGAGGTCCAGAGGCAGTAGGCGGAGGTACCAGAATGGGCCATCGAACAGTGGTTAGCTGACCATGATTGTATGCTTGCTCAATTGTATGAGGCCTTGGTGGCGAAACAGGAGCAGTGGCAACAGCGGAGGCTTCAGGCTGCACAACAGGTGCTTCGGGAGTAGTTGCCTCATTAGCTTCTGGCATAGTGGCCTCATTGGCTTCAGGCACACTGGTTGGTTCAAGCTCCACATTAGCGTCAGCCATGACAACGTCATTGGCTTCATTGGCATTGGTGGTGGCAGCTTCAACATTTTCAGCCTCCTCTTGATGAACAGGAGGGTCGGGCACCGGCATGTTCACAGCAGGAACAACTTCTTCTATAACAGGGGGAGTAGGGACACGCACGTCTTCTTGATTCTCTTCGGCTGATGCAGCCGGAATGTCTTCAGCAGCTTGGGCTTCAGACATGGAGACATTCACAGTTGGAGTGGGTTCAGAAAATACTTGATGTGCAACAGGTTGGCGTTGCACTACTCCTTCTGGAACGCTCGACAAAGGGACTTGAGGCCTTTGTCCTTTGCAAAGCCTGCGAAGTGCTGGCAACGCCTTTGGAGATGGTGTTGGCTGGGCCTCAAAGTCTTCATCTTCTTCTTGCACGGGTGGTGTAGCTTGTGGTTGTTGTTGGGGAGTACTTGGGGAGTCTTGTTGCTGTGGGTGATCAGCCCACGATGCATCCTGAGAAATTGGCATCAGAGGACGACCAATGCTGATGAGTTCGCTGTTCGTAAGAACAGGCGATGATACCACGTTGTGTTCGATCTAAGGAAGAAGTTCATCATCATCAACATTGTCATGATGACCAATGTCTTCAGCAGCGGTGGGTTCAGCTGCTGGAATATCTTCAGCTTCATGAGCCTCTGAGGGAGCGGGCTCATGAACTATCATCTGTCTTTCTTGATGTTCAGACGCAGGGCGAACCACTGAGATGGGTTCAACAACCAGAGGCTCTGTGGGAGAAGCCCGATTTTTCTTGGTCTTGCTCTTCTTCTTGGAGGGAGCAGCATCAGAGGCTTCAGTATTCTTCCTTTTTCTGGCTTCAGCCTCGGTAGCCCTCGTCTTCTTCTGTTCTGAAGCGGTTGTGGTGACCTTTGGCTTCGAGCCAGTCATGCTGCTTGGGAAGATAATGCGAGGGGCTTCTTGGCTTGAAGGTGCAGGCTGGTCAGCAGGGAGCTTCTTCTTTTTCTTTGCAGCCATCCTGGGGTCAATGCCAGGACGACCAAGTGACTTTCGCTTCTCAGCCTCATTGTAGGCAAGCACACACTTATCAGCCAAACTCTTCATACGCTCGCGAGAGCCTTGAGCTTCTTGGCGCTTCTTGAGAAAGGCTTCTTTAAGCTCATGCAGCATGACCTTGAAGTTTCTGACGTCTTGAACACTTAGCTTGGCCACATGCTTCTTGAACTGAGCCTTTTCATAGTCAATGTCGTTCTTCAGGTCAACAATGCGCTGAGCAAGAGCTAGCTCAGAAGCAATGGCGCCATTGAAGGCGACGCTGAGGCCAATGGGAAGTTGCAGATCGTCAAAGCTAAGGTTGGGGGTGTCGAACCACTCATCAATGAAGTTATGAATGATTGCCACATCAAAGAGAGGCAAGTTGTTGAAGATTTCTGCTTCTTCCTTGCTCTTTATCAGTTGTTCAAGGGCATCATCAGCAAGATCTTCATCACTGGACAGATCAATTGGATCTTCACACAGAATGGCGGCAGGAGTCAAGGCTTGATCAGTATGCCTGACAAGTTGCTTTTTCTTCTCTGTCTCCTTGGAGATACGGGATTGATCTTCAGACTGCACACTGGCTTCAGGAGGTGCAGTGGCCAGAGGCTTTGTGCATAAAGCTTTTGGAGGTGCTGATTTAGAAGCCTTTAGCTTCTTTTGCTTCTGTGGCTTCGAAGGAGGAGCTGGGGCTTCATCAGTGTCAGCATCATTATCAGAATGATCTACCTTGGCACCTTGGACCAAGATGTAAGTGATGAGGCCATCAAGGTTGGAGAAGGGGCCAATAACATTTGGTTCCGCATCACGTGAGCCGTCAGCACGAGGAGCAGAGGGACCAGGGTTGAAGTCTAGTCCCAATGACTTCTTGTTTTCCTTGGCCGAAGCCTTTGCATGCTGGAAGTTGCGCTTGAAGAGAGCATCATCACGACACCAGAGTAATGATGTGGGATCAGCATTCTCAGGCTGAGGTCCACGGACCATGCAAGGATAGAAGTTTTGATCAATAGCTTTAGCTCTGTTCTTGGGTTGAAGGCCTTGATAGAGAATATCGCCCCAAGGACTCTTGATAGCATTCTTCTCTACATATTCCTTGGTCACGAATTTGTATTTGAACCATTCTTCAGCCCAATAGCGTCGAATCCATTGGATTCATGTCTTGCGCTGATGATAAGACTCTTCAGGATCTGTCTTGTAGAGTTCTGCTAGGTTATCAGGCAGATCTTTGGATGTTCCTTCTCTGCGCTGTCTGCCACCCTTCCTTGCTGATTTTTCTATAGCCATGAACTTCAAACTGAATGGCTTCAATATGTTCAAAGGCTTCAGAGACTTTCGTTTGCTGGTCAAGCAGGAACTGGCTTCAGGAGAATTGATATGATGCTGTAAGTATTCTGCAAACGAATGCAGACTATGAGAACCAAGGGATTCTCCCATGGACATGTACCTGTGACAGCATTAGAGATGCGAGGGAAGGGGAAGAGGTCATATGCTTTCTCAGAAGATTTTGAAGATAAATCAGTTTGAAGACATTGACCTCATGATACGAAGACATTCACTTATATAGGTGAGTTGGTTCCAGATTTGTACCAATCCGTGAATAAGTACAAGTGAGGAATCAAACTAGACAGGAAATCTAAGTGAATTGACTAGGCAGTATGAGATGCGGACAGAATAGATCTAACATTGAATAAGCTGAAACCACTTTTGGTAAATAGGATGAATCTTGAAGATCAAAAAGGTGGTAAAAATAGAGTTATAATTACTGCACGAAGAACTGCTAGATGGGATGAATAGGAGACCGAGCAGTTCAGCCCACCGTGCCCTAACTTGGCGACGGAGGACACCTACGGCGACGGCGGAGAGGATGATGTCTGCGGTCGGCATGAGGACGGCGTCGGAGAAGTCGCGGCAGCTAAGCGCTTCGTCGCCGGCGTCCTCAAGAGCTAGCGGTGGCGCTAGAGTTTTGACGAGGTGGAGAGGTGGAATAAGAATTTCTTTACCGCAGGGGACAAGTATTTATAAGTAGGTGAGCAGCAGAGCGCAATTACGCTGGTGCCCCTGGCGGTTCACATCTGAGGGGCACGTGGCAAGCATGCAACATACTCAGAGTTGTCCCACGTTCCCAAGCCCGCCAGGCATGTCAGAGAGTTGTTCCGGGTTCTCCAGATTTCAACAATAAAGATAAGTCATTTAAACAGATTTAATGCGTGTCTCTTTGCCTTCTGCTGACTAGGACGCAGAGAAGACATTCGACAGTTTCAGTAGAATGCATATGATTTGGACAGATAGTGTTTGAGATAGAAAGCATAGAGAGGTTAGGGTCCGATCACATTCACTTAGTTCAAAAGATTCAACTTGAAGACATAGCTATAAGTGAATGATGTAGAGGACAGAACACTAGTATATATATATGCAATCAAATCATCATAGCGCAGAAAATCATGAAGATAAATTGAAACTGAAGACAAACCAAATGCGAAGTCTTTGCAAAAGTAACGCCATGAGAGAAACACTTCAAGCAGAGAAATTTGGTGGTGGCGTTACCCACCGTATAGGAAGTATTAGACCCAGACACGGCGCACAATTACCGTGGCACTCAGAAGTCAAATTCCATGTTAATGTATTCACACTCAGAGTGTAAATCTTCATTGATTGAAGACATACATTTCTTTGTGAGTTGCACATCTAAGTCATCAACATGCATAAGTGTTAGGATGCGTGCCTGATCACAGGACATTAGAGGATTCCAAGATATTTAGCTCACACCGTAACTTGCAAAACCTTTTCTCATCCAAGGGCTTTGTGAAGATATCTGCCAGTTGCTCTTCAGTGCTGACGTGAATGATATCGATATCTTTCTTCATGACATGATCTCTGAGAAAGTGATGATGAATTTCAATGTGCTTTGTCTTCGAGTGTTGGACTGGATTGCTGGCTATCTTGATGGCACTTTCGTTGTCGCAGAAGAGAGGTACTTGTTTCAGGTTGATGCCATAGTCCTTGAGAGTTTGCTTCATCCATAGAAGTTGAGCACAATAGGATCCAGCAGCAATGTATTCAGATTCAGCAGTTGAGAGTGATACACAATTCTGCTTCTTTGAAGACCAACAGACAAGTGATCGACCAAGAAAATGACATGTGCCTGATGTAGACTTGCGATCCACCTTGTCACCAGCATAATCAGCATCCGAGAATCCAACCAAATCAAATTTTGAGCCCTTGGGATACCATAATCCGAGTGTTGGGGCGTAAGCCAAATATCGAAGAATTCGCTTCACAGGTAAGTGATGCGATTCCTTTGGTGCTGCTTGGAATCGAGCACACATGCAAACACTAAGCATAATATCTGGCCTAGATGCACATAGATAAAGTAAAGAACCAATCATGGAGCGGTATACCTTTTGATCGAACTCTTTGCCATTGTCGTCGGGACCAAGGTGGTGTTTGGCTGGCATTGGCGTCGTGTAGCCTTTGCAGTCTTCCATTCCAAACTTCTTCAGACAATCTTTGAGGTATTTTTCTTGAGATATGAAGATGCCATTGCTTTGCTGACGAATTTGAAGACCAAGGAAGAACTTCAGCTCACCCATCATGGACATTTGATATTGCTCTTGCATCATGTATCCAAACTCATCACTATACTTCTGGCTGGTGCAGCCGAAGATAATGTCATCCACATATATTTGGCACACAAACAGTTCGTCATCATATGTCTTCGTGAAGAGTGTGGGATCGAGGGATCCTGGTTTGAAGCCTTTGCTCTTCAAGAAGTCTTTGATCGTATCATACCATGCGTGAGGAGCTTGTTTGAGGCCATACAGTGCTTTGTTTAGCTTGTACACCATATCAGGATGTTTTGGATCTTCAAAGCCAGGTGGTTGAGCGACATATACTTCTTCTTCAATCTTGCCATTGAGAAATGCACTTTTCACATCCATTTGATATAGCAAGATGTTGTGATGATTAGCATAGGCTAGTAGTATACGAATAGCTTCAAGCCTAGCAACAGGAGCAAATGTTTCGTCGAAGTCAATTCCCTCAACTTGAGTATATCCTTGAGCCACAAGACGTGCTTTGTTTCTGACGACTTGACCATGCTCATCTTGCTTGTTTTGATATATCCATTTTGTTCCAATAATGTTATGCATACGAGGGTCAGGTCGCTTGACAAGTTCCCAAACATTATTCAGCTTGAACTGTTGAAGTTCTTCTTGCATGGCTTGAATCCATTGAGGTTCCATAAAGGCTTCAGCAACTTTCTTGGGTTCTGATATTGACACAAATGAAAAGTGCCCACAGAAGTTTGCTAACTGTGTTGCTCTTGAGCGAGTAAGCGGACCAGGCGCGTTGATGTTGTCAATTATCTTCTCGATTTGTACTTCATTTGCAACACGAGGATGAACAGGACGAAGACTTTGCTCTTGCTGATCATTGTCATCATTGGGAGGATTGTCTTCGGTCTGAGCAGTATCTTCAGGTTGATTTGGTGCAGAGATGATAAGTTCCTCTTCAGGCTGTGCTTCAGAAGGCATGATTTCACCAGTTCCCATCAGCTTGATAGATTCGCTTGGAGGAGCTTCATCTAGTGTACTTGGCAGAATTTCTCTTTGTGAACCATTGGTTTCATCAAATTTCACATCCACAGTTTCAACGATCTTATAGAGAAAGAGGTTGAAGACTCTGTAGGAGTGTGAGTCCTTTCCATAGCCAAGCATGAAGCCTTCGTGAGCCTTAGGTGCAAATTTTGACTTGTGATGGGGATCCTTGATCCAGCATCTAGCTCCAAATACTCTGAAGTAATTGACAGTTGGCTTCTTGCAAGTAAGGAGCTCATAGGATGTTTTGTTTAGAAGCTTATGGATGTAGACACGGTTGATGATGTGACAGGCTGTATCAATAGCTTCAGGCCAGAACTTTCTTGGTGTCTTGTATTCATCTAGCATTGTTCGAGCCATCTCAATGAGGGTTCTGTTTTTGCGCTCAACGATGCCATTTTGCTGAGGTGTGTACGGAGCAGAGAACTCATGAGTGATTCCCATTGTATCCAGATACAGATCAAGTCCTGTGTTCTTGAATTCAGTGCCATTGTCACTTCTGATATGCTTGATCTTCACGCCATAATTGTTCATTGCTCGATTTGCAAAGCGCCTGAAGACATCTTGCACTTTAGTCTTGTAAAGAATTATATGAACCCATGTGTATCTTGAGTAGTCATCAACAATGACGAAGCCATAGAGATAGGCAGTTGTTGTGAGGGTGGAGTAGTGAGTAGGTCCAAATAAGTCCATGTGTAACAGCTCGAAGGGTTGAGATGTTGTCATGATTGTCTTCGAGGGGTGCTTTGCCCTTGTCATCTTTCCAGCTTCACAGGCACCACACAGATGATCCTTCTTCAACTTGACATCTTCGATGCC
The DNA here is from genome assembly GCF_002162155.2 of Triticum dicoccoides. NCBI lineage: Eukaryota > Viridiplantae > Streptophyta > Magnoliopsida > Poales > Poaceae > Triticum > Triticum dicoccoides. Next base: position 66,118,896 of record NC_041385.1, read on the forward strand.
AATGACATGCTTCTTCTTAACAAGTGAGTGTAAGTTCCTCATGCCAGCATGTCCTAGCCTTTGATGCTAGAGTCGGCATTCTGAAGCTTTTGTGAGAAGACATACGGCAAGCCGTGGACCTGCTGAGAAATCTACCACGTATAGATCATCTTTTCGATACCCTTCACAGACTAGAGACTTGTCAGATTCCATTAGTACAAGGCAACAATATTTTCCAAATAGCACAATCATGTTTAAGTCACAAAGCATTGACACAGACATTAAGTTGAACCCAAGGGATTCAACAAGCATCACTTTATCCATGTATTGATCCCTAGAGATTGCAACTCTACCTAGACCCAATACTTTGCTTTTACCAGTGTCAGCAAATGTGATTTGACTCTTGTCGGATGGACGTAGGGTTGAGTCCATGAGAAGACTTCGATCACCAGTCATATGCTTAGTGCATCCGCTGTCAATAATCCATTCTGAAGCTTTTGGTGACATGCCCTACAGTGCAGTTAGGAGGATAGGCTTCACAAGGTATGTTGTGAAGCATAAGCATTTTATGCATACTAGGATTATCACAGCTTAGATCAAGATTAGAACACACAGTATGACAGATGAGAAATTCATATATGGAATACATAGTAAGTCATTTTATCATGTGTCCCTTTATGTTTTAGGTCCCCAGCAATAATATCGGACGCCATTGATTGCTGGCTGGAGACCACATTCTGCAAAAGAGAGTTAATTCTTCTTCACCACCCACATTTTCAGGGGTGGCTTAGAAGCAATGAGTCTAAGTGCAGCATCTGAGAATTTTGGCTTTGAAGCCCTAGCAAATAGCCTTGCAGGAGATGAATGATACTCATGTGAATAAGCAGAGAAGTTCTTAGTTCTATGAACATAGCGGTTTGAAGACACATGCTCATATTCATGAGTCTGAGTATGATTTCCCTGCAAAACATTGGCGTTAGGGTGACTCAAGTGATTCCTGTGTTCGTATGAAGCCGTTGGACCATATGATGCCTTTGGTCTGGGGTTTGTCTTCTTCCCTGGTGGTGTCATGATGACATTCACTGGAAGATTCTCAAGGAAGCATTTGGGTACCCAGATCTTCTTCATAGGAGGTCCATTCCTGCAGTTAGTACCAATATACCTGGCAAACACTTCACCATTCTGATTTTTGAACAGTTTATAGTTTGCATCAAAGGATTCATCAATGATAATAGGATTAGCATAGGTAAATCCAGATAAAGTGGATGGATCCACTAAAGGTTCCTTTGTAGCAACCCATGTGCTTTTGGGATACTGCTAAGGCTTCCAGTAGGAACCATCAGCATTCATTTTCCTCTCGAACCCAACACCCTCTTTCCTAGGGTTTCGGTTCAGAATCTGCTTTTTGAGGACATCGCAGAGTGTCTGATGTCCCTTCAAACTTTTGTACATTCCTGTTACAAGCAATGTCTTTAACCTAGCATTTTCATCAGCAATACTAGTGGTATCCTCTGCAGAGGGGTTAGTAACCACATCAGTAGTTGAAGACAATGAAACAGCAGCAGCAGTGGAACATTCAGCAACAGATGTAGCGTTATCACGCTCAATGCATTTTAGACATGGTGGTTCAAATTCATCCTGTTTAACGCTGACGTGTTGAGCAAGTAATGAATCGCGCTCCTTCTGAAGATCTTCATAATCCAGTCTTATCTTTTCAAGGTCTAGCTTTCTTTAAAGACATTCAGAAGAAAGCTTCTCATGATCAGACAAGAGAGCATTATGTTGATTTTGAAGGGCATCAAACTTGGACTGAAGTCTTTGAAGACTCTCAGCCAATGCTTTTGACTGATCCATTTCTTCACCCAACATATCATCGCTCTTACTAAGCATGTTTTGAACCTTTTCCAAGACTCTTTGTTGTTTAGTGGCAAGGGAAGCAAGTTTGACATAGCTGGGGCCAAATTCATCACCTGATTCATCATCACTAGTTTCAGAGAGGCAGCATTCAGTTACCTTGTTACCCCCTGCCATGAGGCAAGGTGACGATGACGACTGTCGGTGTCAAAGCCGGCGGATCTCGGGTAGGGGGTCCCGAACTGTGCGTCTAGGCGGATGGTAACAGGAGACAAGGGACACGATGTTTTACCCAGGTTCGGGCCCTCTTGATGGAGGTAAAACCCTACGTCCTGCTTGATTGATATTGATATTGTGGATGTTTACAAGAGTGGATCTACCACGAGATCGGGGAGGCTAAACCCTAGAAGCTAGCCTATGGTATGATTGTAATGGTTGTTGTTGGTTGTCCTACGGACTAGAGCCATCCGGTTTATATAGACACCGGAGAGGGCTAGGGTTACATAGAGTCGGTTACAATGGTAGGAGATCTACATATCCGTATCGCCAAGCTTGCCTTCCACGCCAAGGAAAGTCCCATCCGGACACGGGACGAAGTCTTCAATCTTGTATCTTCATAGTCTTGGAGTCCGGTCGATGATGATAGTCCGGCCGATGATGGTAGTCCGGCTCTCCGGACACCCCCTAATCCAGGACTCCCTCATTAGCCCCTGAACCAGGCTTCAATGACGATGAGTCTGGCGCGCATATTGTTCGGCATTGCAAGGCGGGTTCCTCCTCCGAATAATTCGTAGAAGATTGTGAACACCAGGATAGTGTCCGGCTCTACAAAATAAATTCCACATTCCACCGTAGAGAGAATAATATATACACAAGTTCAATCTGCTGACGTTTTTTGCGGCATGACGTCACACCACTACCAAGCCATTACTTGAATAGTTTTTTACTTTACCACCTCAGCGCATTTAGCGAAGCGGTTTCCTTGGCACGTCTTGTCGAAGCAGAGATCGTGTTCCCCCTTAATCCGGGATTCTCATCAATACGAACGTGGGTAACCCAACCACGCCCGTCGCCACGCCCCCTCTATCGAAGGCGAGTCCCAAATGGTCACGAAGACGGCTCTTGGTATTCTCCCTCTTTATAACGGGACCAAGGCTCGTTTCTTTTCTTCAATCCTTCATCGAATCCTCTTCCTGCTCCAAGTTCCAGCACCTAGAGCCCCAGATTCGAGCACTTTAGACCTTCAATGATGTCCGGTTCCGACCTCCAGGGCCGGTGGATGCCCTCCTCCGTCACGGAGGAGGACGTGCTAAAGCTGCAGGAGGCCAAGTACCTGACTTACGAGATTTCGCACAGGTTGCCTGCCGAAGGGCAGGCCATCCCCACCCCCGAGCCCGGCGAGTATGTTGTTTTTGTATCCCACTTCCGTCGGGGTTTAGGCTTCCCGATGGATCCTTTTGTGAGAGGGCTCATGTTTTACTATGGGTTGGAATTCCACGATTTGGCTCCGGAGTCCATCCTCCACATCTCCGCATTTATTGTCGTCTGCGAAGCCTTCCTCCGCGTCACCCCTCACTTCGGCCTGTGGCTGAAGACCTTCAATGTGGCGCCGAAGATGATCGGGGGGCATCAAGCGGAGTGCGGCGGGGCGGCCGTCAGTAGGAGGGCCGATGCCCTGTGGCCCGCGGGCTCCTTCCAAGAGGAGCTTGGCTTGTGGCAGCAAGAGTGGTTCTATATTACCGTTCCGAGGGGCCGCAAACAAAAGCCGCCGCCCTTATTCCGCCCGGGACCTCCACGACGGTTGATGTCGTGGGTTAACCAAGGGCTCAACTGAGGTCCGTCAAAGGACGTGCCCCTACTGTAGGGCCGGATTCGAGATCTCCAAACGAGGGAGGTTGATATGGTGGTGGTAATGCAGGTCATGCTAATTAGGCGTCTCCTGCCCTGCAAACGCCGCCCTCTCCGGCTGTGGGAGTTTAATCCGGAGGGCCCACGGATTCTTCAACACTTCATGGGTATGACACCCCTGGAGATGTACAAATTATTCTTCGGATCGCAAGAGGCGCATCCGGAATTGAACGAGGATGCTGGCCTAAGCTGCAATCGCCCGGATACTCAAGTAAGTAGTTCCAAGTCCGGACATACCGTTTGTTTGCCTTTCGATGATTCTCCTTATGACCAATTTCCTTCTAAACAGGAGTGGATAGCGGAAGCAAAATTTGATATGGTGTCCGGCCCCCCTCCCAGAGACCGCGCCGGATTCCGTGCTGGTCCGGATGTTGGAGGTTGCGCCTTTAGAGGAAGGCGAAGGGGAAAATAGAAAAGCTACTGCCTCGCCTAAGGAGGCCCTTGAAAGAGGGGGGATTGAGGATCCCTCCCTCCAGGGGGAGAAGAGGACTGCCTCCGAGGACCCGGGGGCCAAAGCCCCTAAACGGGGGAAGAAATCTTCGCCAGAGGGTCCTGCGTCCAGGGAGGCCCCGGCCGCACAGTCTCCCTTAAAGAATCAGCCCTCCAACGAGCCGTCAGTAGAAAGAAAGGAGTTTTGTAATAAGGGACATCCCTTTTTGTGCTTCTGAGGATAACTAAAGTTTTTACCTTGTAGTTCGGATCTCCGTCCTTCGCAAATGAGCTCGTCTTCGGGGGACCTTCGTCCGGAGATGATGGAGAGCGAGACGCCTCCATCCGGGGCGCCGTCGGATAGGGCGGACGAGTCTGAAGTGTCGTCAAGGAGGGAGCCCCCGGGTTTGGCAAAGCCGGATAGTTCGGCGCCAACTGGTGTACGGCTGAAGGATCTGCTTGAGAAGGCGTCTATCTCAGAAGATCACCACGCATTGATGAGTATAGTGATTGAAAGGATTTCGTCCGCTGAAGGCGGGTTGCATAATGCCGTCAGGAGTTTGCTGGCGGGGTTTGAGGTACGTAAAAATGACACATCTTTTAACAGTTTTGCATATAGAATGTGCCCTGTATAGATAGTAGCCCCTGAGACTCGGTAGGTTGTCGAAATCGACAGCGTGCCGAGGATCAAAATCACAGGTTTAAATTTCCGCCGTGCCTATGCAGGTGGCGGGTCGTCCGGGGGCCAGCTGGACTGATGGAGTTGCTGAACTAAAGCGGCAACTTGCCGTTGTGGATCCGGACATCACGCTGGTCAACAGGCGACTTGATGAGTCGCAAGGTAAGTGTTTCTGTGCGGTCACTTGGTAAGGGAGCCGAAGCCAGCTCCTTACAACATGTGTGTGAAATGCAGATAGTACCGCTGCTGTGGAGAGCCTTCGGGCCGAACTTGCTCAAGCCAAGGAGCAGGCCAGAAGGAGTAATGCGGCAGCCTCGAGGGCGGCCGAGGAGTTAGCGGCCGAAAGGGCCGCACACTGCCGAAGCAGGGAAGAGATGGCCGAAATGGCCGTGAAGTTAAAAGATGCTACCGACCGCAATGAGGCTCTTGGGAAGGAGCGCCTAGCGGGGCAAGAAGACCTGGGGAAGGCCACCGCCGAAGCCAAGGATGCCCGCTCTGCAATGCGAGCTATAAAGGAAGAGCTGCGCCAGGCCGAAGACATTGTAGCTGGCAAGCCTTTTCTGCTGCGCCAAAGGTTTACGGATCCAAAGTATGCTCAGCTGGGCCAACTGTGGGGTCCAGAGGACCCTTATATGGACTTAGCAGCGAGTGCGGCGGATGTCGTTGTGCATTTTCGAAGCCAGAAGGATCAGAAGACGGAAGAGCTGTTTTGGTCTCAATTCCATAGTCCGGAGCGTTCACTTCCGCTGACCGACCGTTTGGCCGAGTGGGCTGAGCTAAACAGGTTGTCCGGGCTTGCCATGATGGATATCGTGACCCATGTCTGGCCGGATAGGACCAAGCCAAAGAGTTACTTTGGCTTATTGCAGCAATTTCTTGGGGCGGTGCCGCATATCAAGGCGATGAAGCGGTCGGCCTGCATAGAGGGTGCCGGATGGCACTCACCCGTGTGAAGACACATTGGACAGAGATGGATGCCACCGCTGTTGCGACCCCGGGTTCGGACGATAGCCGGTTACCCGCCGAACACTATTTTGGCGAAGTGTTGCGTGGTGCTCGTGTAATAGAGTCGCAGTGCTCAAAAAATGTTACGTTCAAATGAACGTTTTATGTTATAAAACAATATTTATGATGTAAGCGCCTTTTATACTTGTGCGTTCAAGTAATGGAATATCTCCTATGCGGCCGTTTATGTATACGTGTGTATAACCTGAAAGATGACAGTCGTCGGCTTCAGCCCCCATGCACAAGGTGCGGGGGTGTTCGCAAAAATGGCGCGTTTTCACACTTAATCCGACGTCTCGATCCTGTAAAGGAGGTGGTAGCGTAGCAAACGAGGCAACCGGACTATAATGCTTTATCACTTTCACTTAGCCATGGGAGTTCGAGGGTGGGGCTATGACATAGCCCCTGGGGGCACCGCGCTCTCCGAATTTGGGGCGCGTATGTGCCTGACCGGGAAATGGCCCTTCGTCAAAGCGGAGGAATTCTAAACATTCCCTTGGTCGATCGAGTGGTTGACCAGTCTCTCGCTGTATCATGACAGTCAGTTTTCGGCTTTCTCTACTGAGGTGCTCGCCCAGCCGAACTGGGGCACAATCGCAGTAGTTCTCCTGGTGCCGCGTTAGCCGATGATACGGAACGTAAGGCAGCACAACACAGGAGCCGGGCAAACCCAACATTTGACCAAAGACATGATTCGGAGCTGATGCATATAAGGCCTAACTCGAGACGCCGAACACCCCCGAAGGTGTTCGGTCTTTATAATGACAGGCAGAACAATGCCCTAAGCCCCTTGTGTCCAAGTACGGGCAAGTTCCTTTGGCGCGGCCGATGCCAAAACGCCAGCCTCCACTCTGGTTATAATGAGAAACCAGGGGATTATAGCAACAAGAGACAGTAAGAAAGGTTTACGTAGGGTCTTAGTCTGAAAAGAATCCTTGAAACGAGTCCCTACTGCACGTCTGCGCCTGTGTCTCCGTTGTGCCGTATCCTAGACGGGTGTGCATGTTGTTCATCTGTAAAAAGAGAGGAACTTAGTTTGAAAAGAAATCGTGCAAAAAAGTACATAAAAAATTGAAATAGAACTTTAGAAAGCTGAGCCTATGATAGCTCATTATAGCTTATATACACAAACCCTTGTGAAGGGGTGTGCGGCTAGGTAGCCCCTAGCTTATTTATTCCGGACCCGTCTAGCCGTGTCCGGGGACTTAGACGACCTTTTAATGAAATGATGCCGCGTGGACCGGGCATTTTAAGCGTAAGAGATGCATAGTGTGGTATTGCGTTAAAGCGGACGAAAGCTTCACGTCCCAGTAGTGCTTGATAGCTACTTTTGAATGGGGCGACATGAGAGGTTAGCTTTTCTCGTCGGAAGTTGTCAGGTGACCCAAACACAACTTCTAGTAATAATGAACCTATGCACCTGGCGTAAGGGCCTGGCGCCACTCCTTTGAAGGAAGTGCGGCTATGTCTAATTGTAGTAGGTTCTATCCCCAACTTGCGGATTGTGTCCGGATATAGCAGGTTTAAGTCACTGCCGCCGTCCATCAAAACTTGCGTAATTGCAGTCCGTCTATTATGGGATCCAATATCAGAGCAGTCCATCCTGCGTTACGGATACTTCTGGAATAATCCAGATGGTCGAAATTGATTGGTTTTGACATCCAATCTCGGTGTTCCGCTGGAGTGGACCGTGCGACACTTGTCTTAGCGAGTGCCGTGTTGGTTTTCCGTAATATCACATGAAGTGAGTTTACTGTTTTGACTTCTTGTGGGAAAGTCTTCTGACTTCCGGTGCTCTGCTGGTGGGGCTCGTCATCGTCCTCGCTTGGCGCATCGAGCCCCTTGTGTTCAGCGTTGAGTCTGCCGGACTGTTTAAAAACCCAACAATTTCGGTTGGTATGGTTTGCAGGCCTTCCGGTGGTACTGTGGATTTGACATATCTGATCCAAAATTTTGTTTAAGTTGGATAGCTCGTCACTGTTGTCCTTAAGAGGCAGTGTTTTATTGTTTGGCCGCGAGCTTTTGAATCCGGCGTTGACCGCCGTGCTCTTTGGGCTTTTTTCTTTATTCCGGCGCTGATCTTTCCTGCGCCGTGATTTTCCGTTTCCATCTCTGATCTCGGATGTACTCGGGTCACTGGTGCTGCATCTTGCTAGCCAGCTGTCTTCCCCTGCGCAAAAGTGCGTCATGAGGCTTGTTAGTGCGGCCATTGTTCTCGGCTTCTCTTGGCCGAGGTGTCTGGCAAGCCATTCGTCTCGGACATTGTGTTTGAAAGCTGCTAAGGCTTCCGCGTCCGGACAGTCGACTATTTGGTTCTTTTTGGTAAGGAACCTATTCCAGAATTTGTGCGCTGACTCTCCGGGTTGTTGAGTTATATGACTTAGATCGTCTGCATCCGGAGGGCGGACATAAGTCCCTTGAAAATTTTCTCTAAACGCGTCTTCAAGCTCTTCCCAACTTCCAACAGTATTTTCTGGGAGGCTTTTGAGCCAATGCCGAGCTGGCCCTTTGAGCTTGAGGGGTAGATATTTTATGGCATGGAGATCATCTCCTCTAGCCATGTGTATTTGTAGTATGTAATCTTCTATCCAGACTCCGGGGTCTGTTGTTCCATCGTATACCTCTATGTTTATAGGTTTGAACCCTGCTGGAAATTCATGATCCAGCACCTCATTGGTGAAACATAGCGGGTGTGCGGCGCCCCTATATTTGGGTGTGCCGCTGTCTTCGAACACTTGTCGTGTTGTGTTACTTCCTGGGGCCCTCTTTTTTGGCCCGTAGATGGACCTAGTTGGGCCGTCTATCTTCCTAGGATCATAAGTCGGCTTGTGTGCGGCGCGGCTTGTCGCTTTCGGCCTGTCATCTGGCCGTCTATCCGGCCAGGCGGCCTCTTTATTTTTTGGTTGTGAGGGCTCTATGGCTTCCTCGTCAAATTCTGGCAGCAGCTTGTGCTTCGGGTAGCTCTTTGTTTGATGGTCATTGCCATACTTGTCTGCGGTCTTGAGTACCTTGCTCCACTTCATTCTGAGTATGTCTTCCGCTGTTTTGAGCTTCCGTTTTTCCTTCTTCAAACTTCTTGCAGTGGCGACGAGTCTTTTGTGAAGATTCTTATGCTCCGGTGGTGTGTCCGGACTGTTGATTGCTCCGGGAAGGGGTTGATTATCCGGTTCGTCCTGTTCGGACGGTTGCTTGGTTGCATGTTCGTCGTCCACTGGATTGCCCTGCTCTATTGCTGGGTCGTTAGGAATGCTGCTTTGATCAAGGCGGGACTTAGGGCGGCGTCTACGTCGCCGTTTTGGTTGTTTGTCGGCGGGACTATCCTCTGCCGCGTCCCGTTGTTCCTCGTTATCGCTTCCTTTTGGGGTGTCCACCATATATATGTCATGTGACGAGGTGGCCTTCCAGTGCCTTGTAGGCGCTGGTTCTTGATCGTCTCCGGCATCATCGTCCATACCGTCGATGTCTTCGGAGTCGTAGTTTAGCACGTCAATTAGATCGTCGACAGTGGCTACGAAGTGGGTGGTGGGTGGACTCTGAATTTCTTCGCCGTCCGCGTCCCAACCATCCTGGCCGTAGTCCAGCCAGGGCTCTCCGGATAGCGAGAGATGCTTCAACGAATTTAAGATGTCGCCGAAGGGTGAGTGCTGAAAGATGTCCACAGCGGTGAATTCCATGACCGGCGCCCAGTCGGATTCGACTGGCAAGGGCGCAGGAGGTTCGGAGTCCGGCAGAGAGTCCGGCACCTCGGAGTCATGAGCTTTATGCGGGACAAGGTCAGTGTTCGGCTCCATCGCCGTAGAAGTTGCAGCTCCCGAGGCGGTGTCCAGCCCTCCGTCCTCGATCTGTGCGATCGGCTCCGGACTATGGGTCGGAGCGGATTCGTGTGCGGCCTCCAAGGTGCTGTCCGGCGGCAGAGTTAGGTCGTGCCCATCGTGACAGCGCGACACGCTCGGCTGTGCCTCTGATCCATCGAAGATCAAGTCCCCGCGGATATCGACCGTGAAGTTTAGGCTTCCAAACCTGACCTGACGGCCAGGGGCGTAGCTTTCGATCTGCTCCAGATGGCCAAGTGAGTCGGCCCGTAGTGCGAAGCTGCCAAATATGAAGATCTGTCCGGGGAGAAAAGTCTCACCCAGGACTGCGTCGTTGTCGATTAAAGAGGCCATCAAGCCTATCGGTGACGACACAGAGGAACTCTCAATGAAAGCACCAATGTCGGTGTCAAAGCCGGCGGATCTCGGGTAGGGGGTCCCGAACTGTGCGTCTAGGCGGATGGTAACAGGAGACAAGGGACACGATGTTTTACCCAGGTTCGGGCCCTCTTGATGGAGGTAAAACCCTACGTCTTGCTTGATTGATATTGATATTGTGGATGTTTACAAGAGTGGATCTACCCTGAGATCGAGGAGGCTAAACCCTAGAAGCTAGCCTATGGTATGATTGTAATGGTTGTTGTTGGTTGTCCTACGGACTAGAGCCATCCGATTTATATAGACACCGGAGAGGGCTAGGGTTACATAGAGTCGGTTACAATGGTAGGAGATCTACATATCCGTATCGCCAAGCTTGCCTTCCACGCCAAGGAAAGTCCCATCCGGACACGGGATGAAGTCTTCAATCTTGTATCTTCATAGTCTTGGAGTCCGGTCGATGATGATAGTCCGGCCGATGATGGTAGTCCGGCTCTCCGGACACCCCCTAATCCAGGACTCTCTGAACGACGATTCAGGTGCAAAGGTCATTTCCTTGAGAGACTCCTTGTAGTCCTCAAACCAAGGATCATGACGAGTATGATGACCTTCATAGACCTTAGATAGCCGGTCCCAGATTAGCTTCACGTGATTGAGGTGCATGACGTTCCTGAACTGATTTCGAGACAACCAAGAGCAGATGACATCCTTCGCCGTGAGGTTCAGTAAAGTGTACTTGCGAATGTCATCAGCATCCGCCATCTTGCATAGATCAGTAAGACCAATCTCAGTGACGGTCCACAGTTCGCTATCCATGGCCATGAGTCGCTTTTTCATCATGGCCTTCCACCAAGGATACTCATGACCGTCAAAGGTGGGGCAAGATACATTCCTTAATCCTGCAGTCGACATAGCTGAAACTCCAGGTGGTTAAACTGAATCACACAGAACAAGGGAGTACCTTGCTCTGATACCAATTGAAAGTGCTAGTATCGACTAGAGGGGGGGTGAATAGGCGATTTTTATGAAAGTCTTCAAAACTTGGAAGTTTCAAAGACAGACAACAGAAATGACCTAGTTGATATGCAGCGGAAGATAAACTACCATAAGCAAGCCATAGTCAAGTATGCAATGATGTGAAAGTACAGGACTAATAGCAGCTAAGTAGTAAGGATCAGGATGGAAGATAGTATGAAGCCAATCAACAGTAGTAGTCAAGCAATGAAGTCAAATAGATACACAGATAGGCAGTGACTTCACGAAGACAAACTTAAGTAAAGGATGGAAAGGGATAGAACCAGTCGCTTGTTGAAGACACAGGATTTGTTGGACCAGTTCGAGTTGCTGTGACAACTGTACGTCTGGTTAGGGAGGCTGAGATTTAACTCAGAAGACGGTGTCTTCACCTTATTCCCCTTGAGCTAAGGACACCCAGTCGTCGCCCAATCACTCTGGTAAGTCTGCAAGGTAGACTTCCAAACCTTCACATACTTCGTTCACCGGCAATCCACAATGACTCTTGGATGCTCAGAACGCGACGCCTAACCGGCTGGAGGATACATAGTCCTCAAGTGTAATAAGTCTTCAGGTCACGGAGATAGAAAGACTTCAGTGATGCCTAACACTCTTTGGCTCTGGGTGTTTGGGCTTTGTCCTCGCAAGGATTTCTCTCTCTCAAATGCTTCGAGGTGGGTTGCTCTCAAACGACAAAAGCCGTAAACTAACTCTGAGCAGCCACCAATTTATGGTGTAGGGGGTGGGCTATTTATAGCCACAAGGCAACCCGACCTGATTTATCCGAAATGACCCTGGGTCACTAAGGAACTGACACGTGTTCCAACGGTCAGATTTCAAACACACGCGGCAACTTTACTTGGGCTACAAGCAAAGCTGACTCATCCAGCTCTAGATAAGATTTGCTCTCATTGTCTTCGCTCGAAGACATAGGATTTGGGTTGAGCATCACTTCAGTCACTCTGACTTAGTTCACTTGTGTGACGCCCGGATAATTAGGCTACAGTAATCCTGCATTAACGGTGCCACGTCACCTCGGTTGCTGTCGCTAATCTCGAGTTAACTCAAAATGTTTCGAATTCAAATTTGAATTATTATCAAACATCAGTATTTTTCAAACACTTTAACTAAAATGTTCGATTAGTGCCAAATATTACATAGGTAATTATTGTGAAGAAAACATTTTCTTTAAATGCCCAAATATTTTAAAGTGAATTAAAACAGAAAGGAAAATAAATAAAAAGAAAAAATGAAAGGAAAATAAAACAAAAGTAAAACAACTGAACCCCCCCTGCTGGGCAAAGTGGCCCAGCTGGCCTCCGCCGCTTGAATGGGCCGGCCCAACCGCCCCACACCCCACTCCCTTAGCCCCACCCCGACCGAACCATATCTGCTATCCCCCCACTCGCTCACCCACGACCCCTCGCTCCTCCTCCCGATCCGATCTGGATCGGGGGCAACGGACAGACGCCGCCGCCGATCCCCGCGGCCACGACACCGCAACCCCGCCGTCGACGTCACCGGCACCAACCCGTCGTCCCCTGTGCCCCATCGCCGGCACCGCTCGTCGCCCATCGACATCGACGCCCACAACACCGCGGCCACCGTCGCCTTCCTCTGCATCGCGAGATCTCCTCCTCGCCGGCGTCGCGTCCTCGTCTTCCTCCCCAAGCACCGCTGCCTAGACCCCACGGCCCCGTGGTGAGGCCCCGACAACTCCTCCTATTCCCCTGCTCCGGCCACTTTGGCCATGGCCTCGCTCACCGGCGCCCGCACGCGCGCCGGCCGCCTCGGCCGCGTCCCGCTCCCCGGCTCTACTGCTGCTGCTAACTGCCTCTGTTGCCGCTGCTAACTGCTCCGATGTCGTCGCCGCTGCTTTGCTCTACTGCTGCTGGTGCCATTGCTTGCTGCCGCCCTGCTCGACCCCACTCGCCACCGCAGCGAGTCCTACTGGCCTTAACCGCCTGCAACGCGCGCCGCCCTGTGGAGGCCTCGCCACTGCCGCCTCAGGCAGGCGGCCTCGCCGTGCCCGTGGTCGCCCCCCTTTCGATCTGGGCGAATGCCCAATCGGGCTGGCCTCCCATGCCCTTCGCTCGTTACCGCCCGACCCGCAAGGCCCCAGGTGTTGAGGCCAATTGTACAGGCTCAGTCACACTGGAAGTGGTCTTCGGATCCCCGGATAATTTCCGAAGCGAGGAGTTAATCTTCGACATAGTCCCGTTCCGCAGTGGCTATCAAGCTCTGCTCGAATGGACCGCGTTCGCAAAGTTCAACGCGGTGTCGCATTATGCATACCTCAAGCTTAAGATGCCAGGCCCTCGTGGAGTCATCACGGTCAATGGAAACACGGAACGCTCCCTCCGAATGGAGGAACATACAGCGGCTCTCGCGGCAGAAGTACAGAGCAGCCTTCTAAGGCAATTTTCAAGTCCGGCCGTTAAACGACCGGACACGGCCAAATGCGCCCGGAGCAACATCAACCAAGACCACCTGGCACATTCCGAGCACGCGTAGCAATGCGGCCCCAACCCCAACCCTCGCACGATTGCAAGACAAACTCTCCCCGTACATCATTACGCTCTGGAGATACAATGGGCATAGGGGGAGGGGCACGACCACAACAGACCCAGAGTGTGGTTCGACCACACCAGGGGCTCCCAAGTGTGTCACTCTTTTTATTTTTTATTTTTTATTTTTCTTCTTTTTTTACACAAGACTCTGTCCGGCGGCGAACCTGCCGAACTCATGATGCAACAGCCAGGGAGGGACAAAGGCTGCGACGAACACTCAGGTGGTCTCCATTACGAGCATTAAATTTGTTAAATACACCATTCCGCAGCCTACCCCTGGAGGGAGACACCTTTAATTAGGCCAATCCCTTGCTTACCGCACTATTTGTATCATTCCCCACTCATAGCAGAATTTCTTGAATAAATAATGCAGCACTTTTTGCCTATAATTGCATTACTATATATATATGTTCATTTACGACATGTTGCATCCGTATATTTTGGTACGGCCGAATACACCAGGGGCTTATGTTACCCGCATTATGGTGTGATAAGTCTGAACACTTTCACAAGTGCGGCACCCCGAACTTATAGCATTATATGAATCGGCTCCGAATCATGTCTTGGGTCAATAGTTGGGTTTGCCCGGCTCCCATGTTTTGGCACCTTACGTTCCGTTCCGTCGGCTAAGGTAGCACTGGGAGAACCACTGCGATTGCGCCCCGGTTGAGCTGGGTTAACGCCTCAGTGGAGAAAGCTAAAACTGACTGTCATGATAAGGCGAGAGACGGGTCGCTGTTCGAGAGGTATTTTCGAGTCCCTAAAGACTTATGCCGCTTCGAGCGAAGAACCGGATAATGTCCGGCCAAGGCATGGATAGCGCCCCGAACTCGGTCTTCCGAATACTAGGGGCTTCGCCGAAATTTAAAATTATAGAATTCTATGGCTAAGTGAGAGTGTTCAAGCATTATAAGTCCGGTTGCCTTGTTCGTTGTGTTGAGCGCCTCCCTAGATGGACCCAAAAATGGGAACAAGAGTGCTCAAGTTTATCCCGAACACCCCAGCACTCGTGGCATGGGGGCTGAAGCCGACTACTTGCCATCTCTAAGATTTAATAAACGGCCGCACAGAAGGTAATGTTTTAAATCAATAAGCGTTGCTTAGCGCATATGAACAAAGTTTTCAGCGCACAGGATAACACATTGCGAATTTACTCAATAATTACATCTCTGGGGCACTCATCCGCAATCTTGTGGGCACCCTTCAGGACAGTCTTATAGTACATCTCAGGCGTACGATACTCCTTGCCCGTTGGTGGCGCGTCAGTGATAAGCCTCTCCGCATCCAGCTTGCCCCAATGCACCTTTGCGCGGGCAAGGGCCCGACGAGCACCTTCAATACAGGCGGAGCGCTTAATGACCTCCACCCAGGGGCACGCATCCACCAACCACCGCACGAGGCCGAAGTAGCTCCCAGGCATGGCCTCTCCAGGCCACAGCCGGACTATGAGGCCCTTCATGGCCTGCTCGGCTACCTTGTGGAGCTCGACCAGCTGTTTCAGCTGGTCGCTAGGGGGCACCGGATGGACGGCCTCAACGTACTGAGACTAGAAGACCTTCTCCGTTGAGCTCCCCTCCTCGGCTCGGTAGAATGCGGCGGCATCAGACACGCTGCAAGGCAGGTCTACAAACGCCCCTGGAGAGCTCCGAATTCGGGTAAGTAACACGTAATTTACATTCACATGCTTGCTTTGTATGAAAAATGCCTTACACGCCGCTATCTTTTTCATCGACTCAATCTCCTGAAGGGACTTATGGGCCTCGGCCTTGGCGGCTTTGGCACTTTCGAGAGCCGAGGCAAGCTCGGACTCTCGAGTCTTTGAGTCACGCTCCAAACTCTCATGCTTTTCCATGAGAGCCTGGAGCTCTTGCCGCACCTCCGCCACCCGCGCCTCCTGCTTTTCTCGCTCTGCCCGTTCCGCGGCCGCATTGCGTTCGGCCGCGGACACGGCCTCCTTCAGGGTTGCCACCTCGTTCGTGGCCCCTGCAGTACCCACATTATCCTTGTTATTTTTATCGCAACCTAAATCCTTTTTTTGTAAGGTAATAATTCAAAGTGGTGTTACTCACCTTCTTTGTCCTCGAGCTGCTTCTTGGCACGGCCGAGCTCTTGCTCGGACCGTTCGAGCTCCTGCTTCAAAGCACCGACCTCCGCAGTCAGTGCGGCAGAGGTCAGCAGCGCAGCCTGCAAACCCATATTGACATAAATTTTTTTAGCAACCCTGCGTATATCTTCTTTAGATCCTCAGTCCGGCTTTTCTTTCCAAACACCGAACCGAGCATCATGGGCTACTGTCTATGCGGTATTACATTGCATATTTTCACTTCTTACCTCAAAGCCCGATAGAAGGCTACTGCAGGCTTCGGTCAGCCCGCTCTTGGTGAGCTGCACCTTCTGAATCACCGCAATCATAATAGTGCGGTGTCCTTCCTCGATGGAAGCGCCTTTGAGCGCCTCCAACAAGTTGTCCGGCGCCTCCAGTTGGACGGAGGCCGCCGGCATCACGGTCTTGCCCTTCTTGCGAAGGGGCCGCCGGCCGGACTCCGGAACCACTGCTGATTCCGACGTGGAGTCCGGCGCAAAGTCCGGGAGGCCGCCTTGTGGCGCCTCCGGAGCCTCCCCTGATGGGTCCCTTCTTGGGATCCCACCTCGGCGTCCTCAGTGTCGCGAGGGGTGGAGGCGGTCGGGATTGAGTCTACATCCGACGGAGCCAACGACCCGCTCGATGAAGTGGGGAGATCATCATCGGCCGGACTACAGGCAGCGTGCACTACGGGAAACAGATAATTTGCCATCTGCGGATCACAGACGACAAAGACCTAAATCCAGACGGCAAAGAGTTTGCCGTCAGGAAGCAGACGGCAAACTCAGACGGCAAAGATAAGTCGGCAAAGAATACTTTGCTGTCAGCTTTTCGTCGGGAAGACGGCAAAGACTTTGCCGACAGCCAAATATAGATTTGCCGTCTACCGCAAAAATAACATACGGCAAAACCACGTTCTTTGCCATCAGTTAAAACTTGTTCTTTGCTGTCATCTAGACTAAATTACAGACGGCAAAGATTGTTTTGCATTTTTTTAAATGACGTCAATGCAAATAATCTCGCTGGACACATGAACTTCAAATCAAAGAGAGCAGGTTCGCCGTGCTACCTTTCATTCATTCGACATGGATGTACTATCTTTCATTCATTGTAGCTGGAGTTACAGAGAAGTTACACAGCTGTACTGAAAATTTACAAAAAGGACCCTAGAAAGTAAAAAAAAGCAATCAAGTCCTTCTCCACTGCAGGAACAGGGACTTGACCGCCGGCCGTTCTTCTGGCCGGGGATGCACTGCCGCCGCCTTGCCCTGCTCGCCTGTCCATGCTTGCCGCCTAGCCGCACGGGCCTGCTCAACCACGCCCTGCTAGCACCGCCCGCCCGAGCGTCGCCCTGGCCTCCCGCACCGGCTGCCCTGCTAGCGCCGCCCTGCAGCGGCCATGCCCTGCTCATGCCGCCCGCCTTGGTGGTTCCTGGAGAAGGAAAGAGGAAGGATTCAGAGACCGGCAAAGCAAAGGAAGGGGCGGCCGGAGGCTTGCTGGCGCTGTACCTCCTTGTCCAAGGCAGCACCCGGTGGTGCAGGCGGAGGCAAGCTCCGGCAGGTGGATGCAGGCGGAGGCGGGGGCGCCCAGAGGCGGGGGCGCCCAGGGACGCGGCGGCGGGGTCCGGCGAGAGGACGCGGTGCCGGGATGCAGGCGGAGGCAAGGGCGCCCGGGGACGCGGAGGCGGGGTCCGGCGAGTGGACGCGGCGCGGGG
>NC_041385.1:66136717-66140358 GCF_002162155.2 Triticum dicoccoides
GGTGTCCGGCGAAGCAGAGGCGAGTGGTGGTGCGGTGGGGATCGAGAGAAGGGAGGCAGGGCCGCAAGAGATGGGATCATGGGTGGGTGGGTGGGGTCTCGGGAGTGAGGATAATGGACGAGTGGTGGGCCAGCGGGTGGGTGTGTCAGGCGCGCATGGTGAGAGAGAGGCAGACACAATGGATCGCGCGCGTGGTGAGAGAGGCGGGCGGCCCGGATCACGCCATGTCATCGATACATTGGATCGATCCGTGGCGTGTGTTTTCTCTTTGCCGTCCCCAAAAAAACACACAGACGACAAATCTCTCACTTCGCCGTCTGTAGAAAAAAAAAGCAGACGTCAAAGATTCTTTGCCGTCTGTCTTTTTTTCACAGACGGCAAAGTGAGCTCTTTGCCGTCTGTAATTTTTTTTGGGAGATGGCAAAGTCTATTTTACCGTTAGATTTTCTTTGCCGTCTGCTGATGACGGCAAACCATTTCTTTGCCGTCTGCCTCGACGAAAAGCTGACGGCAAAGACGCTCCCTGACGGCAAATTAACAGTTTCCCGTAGTGGTGCGGCATTAGAATGACACTATGTGACACAATAGAGAAATTATTAATCATCCAGGAATCCGGATACTTACGATCTCGCCGGAGGCCTGGCCCTTGAGGGCCATTCTTCGTCGCCAACGTTGACGTTGGCGGAGCTGTCCGGGGGAATAGTCCTTCCCCTCTTGGACCCTTCGGCCTCCCCTGTTGGGGAAGCCTTCCTCTTCCTCTCTCCCTCCTCTGGGAGAGAGTCCTCTTTCTCCTCCTCGTTTTCGGGGAAGGAGTCCGCCTCGGAGTCGTCGGACACCTGAAAACGGGAACTCTTTCGAGGACCCGTGGCCTCCTTCTTGGCCTTCTTCTCCGGCACCACGTGCGGTGCCGGAACCAGCAGCCCCGCTAGACGGGCGTCTACTGGGTTTTCTGGCATAGGATCCGGACAGATGATCTGCTCCGCCTTCCTCATCCAGTCCTGTCAATGGAAAAGGGAAATTGAAACCCGCATAGAGTCAAACTATGAATAGCAAGTGTCCCGTAAAGGGGTAGAATCACTTACCTCGTCAGCTTGACGCTGCGAGCGAAATCCGCGATCTTTGGTGGCGGATGCGGGGGCTTCGGCGCCCTTGAAGAGCACTTTCTAGGCATCTTCGTATCTAGTGTCGAAGAGCCTGCTCAAGGTCTGGTGCTGTGCCGGATTGAACTCCCAAAATTTAAATGCCCGTTCTTGGCACGGGAGAATCCGGCGGATGAGCATGACCTGGAGCACATTGACAAGCTTGAGCTTCTTGTTCACCAGCCTCTGGATACAGGCTTGGAGTCCGGTCAGCTCCTCCGAATTACCCCAGGTCAGGCCGCTCTCCTTCCAAGAGGAGAGCCGCATGGGGATCCCGGATCTAAATTCGGGGGCCGCTACCCATCTAGGGTCACGCGGCTCGGTGATGTAGAACCACCCCGATTGCCATCCCTTGATGGTTTCCAAGAAGGCACCCTCGAGCAGACGATGTTGGGTATCTTACCCAACATGGCGCCTCCGCACTCCGCTTGAGTGCCCTTCACCACCTTCGGCTTGACATTGAAGGTCTTGAGCCACAAGCCGAAGTGAGGCTGGATGCAGAGGAAGGCCTCGCACACGACGATAAACGCCAAGATGTTGAGGATGAAGTTTGGCGCCAGATCGTGAAAATCCAGGCCGTAATAGTACATGAGCCCCCGGACAAAGGGATGCAATGGGAAGCCCAGTCCGCGGAGGAAGTGGGGAAGGAATACGACCCTCTCATGGGGCCTGGGGGTGGGGATGAGCTGCCCCTCGTCGGGCAGCCGGTGCGCGATGTCACCGGATAGATATCTGGTGTTGCGCAGTCTTTCGATGTGCCCCTCCGTAATGGAGGAGGTCATCCACTTGCCTCCCGCTCCAGATATGACTGGAGAAGGTTGAGACGAGATGTGCGGGCTTGGGCGCTGGAGCTCGAGTGCGCGGAGATGGATAAGCAAAGGAGGAAGAAGGCGTAGGTGAAAGGGTGGATCCTTATCCCCTTATATATGGGCGGACGAAAACTATGCATCCCCACTGGCCTGGTAAAACTCGCTTATCTCCCAAGCGCCGCCATCAATGGCGCGGTTGGGTTACCCACGTCCGTATTGATGAGAATCCCGGAATAAGGGGAACACGATCTCTGCTTCAACAAGACGTGCCAAGGAAACCGCTTCGCTAAACGCGCTGAGGTGGTAAAGTAAAAAACGATTCAAGTAAAGGCTTGGTAGTGGTGTGATGTCATGCCACAAAAAACGTCAGCAGATTGAACTTGTATATATTATTCTCTCTATGGTGGAATGTGGAATTTATTTTGCAGAGCCGGGCACTATCCTGGTGTTCACAATCTTCTATGAATTATTCGGAGGAGGAACCCGCCTTGCAATGCCGAACAATATGCGCGCCGGACTCATCGTCATTGAAGCCTGGTTCAGGGGCTACTAAGGGAGTCCTGGACTAGGGGGTGTCCGGATAGCCGGACTATCATCATCAGCCGGACTATCATCGTCAGCCGGCCTCCAAGACTATGAAGATACAAGATTGAAGACTTCGTCCCGTGTCCGGATGGGACTTTCCTTGGCGTGGAAGGCAAGCTTGGCGATATGGATATGTAGATCTCCTACCATTGTAACCAACTCTGTGTAACCCTAGCCCTCTCCGGTGTCTATATAAACCGGATGGCTTTAGTCCGTAGGACACAACAACAACCATTACAACAATCATACCATAGGCTAGCTTCTAGGGTTTAGCCTCCTTGATCTCGTGGTAGATCTACTCTTGTAATACACACATTATCAATATCAATCTAGCAGGACGTAGGGTTTTACCTCCATCAAGAGGGCCCGAACCTGGGTAAAACATCGTGTCCCTTGTCTCCTGTTACCATCCGCCTAGACGCATAGTTCGGGACCCCCTACCCGAGATCCTCCGGTTTTGACACCGACACTAGTCATTTAGTTAAAGCTAATTAACCCTGTTTAATTACTATGAGACTATGACATGCGGGACCCTCACGTCAGTTTGACCAATCAACACCTTTGTTGACTACTGATGTCATGCTGACATCATGCTGATGCAGTAATGCTAATTTCGAATTAATTTAGTAATAATAATTTAGAAAATGATTTAAAACCTTAAAAAATAATATAAAATAATCCGTAACTCGGATGAAAATACTTTGTACATGAAAGTTGCTCAGATCGACGAGACGAATCCGAATACGCAGCCCGTTCGTCCGCCACGCATCCCTAACATAGTGAACCTGCAACATTTCACCTCCGGTTCATCTGTCCGAAAATGTGAAACACCGGGGATACTTTCCCGGATGTTTCCCCCTTCACCGATATCACCTCCTACTGCGTTAGGTCACCTCTAGCACCGCGTATTGCCATGCTATGCTTTGTGATACTTTGATTGCTTTGTTCTTTATTGTGTTCCCCCTCCGTTACTTCTTTTCGGTAGACCCCGAGGCTGTCGACGACCCCCCCAGTTCGACTTTGGAGTTGATGACCCCTCCTTCTTGCCAGAGCAACCAGGCAAGCCCACCCCCCCCCCTTGATCACCATATATCGCCTATTCTTCTCT
>NC_041385.1:66140784-66148543 GCF_002162155.2 Triticum dicoccoides
ATACTGCTTGCATTAGAGTAGTGTAGCATGTTACTGTTCGGTTACTCCTATTCTGTTGCATAGCCTGTCATTGTTGCTATAGTCATTGATACCTTACCCGCAATCCTAAATGTTTAGTATAGGATGCTAGTTTATCACCATTGGCCCTACATTCTTGTCAGTCTGCCTTGCTATACTATTGGGTCGTGATCACTCGGGAGGTGATCACGGGTATATACTATACATACATACATACTATACAGATGGTATCTAAAGTCGGGTCAGCTCGATGAGTACCCGCAAGTGATTCTGATGAGGGGGCTGAAAGGACAGGTGGCTCCATCCCGGTAGAGGTGGGCCTGGGTTCCCGACGGCCCCCGACTGTTACTTTGTGGCGGAGCGACAGGGCAGGTTGAGACCACCTAGGCGAGAGGTGGGCCTGGCCCTGGTCGGCGTCCGCGGTTACTTCATAATAACACGCTTAACGAGATCTTGGTATTTGATCTGAGTCTGGCCACTGGCCTATACGCACTAACCAACTACGCGGGAAAGATATGGGCACTCGACGTCTTGGTACCAGCCGAAGCCTTCGTGACATTAGCGACTGAGCGGCGCGCGCCGGGTTTGACTGCGTTAACGCAACTTCCTTTGTAATGGAGGTTGCTAGGTCTGCTCACCGGCCGCGTATGCAACGTGCAGGTGTGCAATGGGCGATGGGCCCAGACCCCTGCGCGCATAGGATTTAGACCGGCGTGCTGACCTCTCTGTTGTGCCTAGGTGGGGCTGCAACGTGTTGATCTTCCGAGACTGGGCATGACCCAGGAAAGTGTGTCCGGCCAAATGGGATCGAGCGTGTTGGGTTATGTGGTGCACCCCTGCAGGGAAGTTAATCTATTCGAATAGCCGTGATCTTCGGTAACAGGACGACTTGGAGTTGTACCTTGACCTTATGACAACTAGAACCAAATACTTAATAAAACACACCCTTCCAAGTGCCAGATACAACCCGGTGATCGCTCTCTAACAGGGCGACAAGGAGAGGATCGCCGAGTAGGATTATGCTATGCGATGCTACTTGGAGGACTTCAGTCTACTCTCTTCTACATGCTGCAAGACGGAGGCTGCCAGAAGCGTAGTCTTCGACAGGATTAGTTATCCCCCTCTTACTCTGGCATTCTGCAGTTCAGTCCACTTATATGGCCCTTTACACATATACCCATGCATATGTAGTGTAGCTCCTTGCTTGCGAGTACTTTGGATGAGTACTCACGGTTGCTTTTCTCCCCTTTTTCCCCCTTTCCTTCTACCCGGTTGCCGCAACCAGTCGATGAAGCCCAGGAGCCAGACGCCACCTTCGACGATGACTCCTACTATGCTGGAGGTGCCTACTACTACGTGCAGCCCACTGACGATGACCAGGAGTAGTTAGGAGGATCCCAGGCAGGAGGCCTGCGCCCCTTTCGATTGTATCCCAGTTGTGCTAGCCATCTTATGGCAAACTTGTTTAACTTATGTCTGTACTCAGATATTGTTGCTTCCGCTGACTCGTCTATGATCCAGCACTTGTATTCGAGCCCTCGAGGCCCCTGGCTTGTATTATGATGCTTGTATGACTTATTTATGTTTTTAGAGTTGTGTTGTGATATCTTCCCGTGAGTCCCTGATCTTGATCGTACACGTTTGCATGCATGATTAGTGTACGATTGAATCGGGGGTGTCACAAGTTGGTATCAGAGCCGACTGCCTATAGGAATCCCCCTTCCCAACTCCTTGGCCGAAGTTGAGTCTAGACATTACAAAACTTTACTAACATGGCTGTGTGCCTTATGGGCCCACGTCGCCATTGGGTGGTACTAGGATCTTTTACTCCTCGATCTTTACTCTGGGACTCTAATCTCTCCCCTATTCGGGTTACATGATTTTTGCTAAATCTAACATTAGGATCTCGTTATCACTTTCACCCGAAGAGCCCCTTATTACTGATGATCGTCTGCTGCACGTGAAGATCCTGAAGATACTCTCCGCTGGTAACCCGAGAACTTGTGTTCATCGCATTTGCAATTCCCCTTCCATCGTCAACCCTTATGGATAACTACTTGCAGTTGTTATTCTTACATTCATCCCCAGTTGGTCTTGTTATTACCAGATACCCCGAAACACTCGTCGTTGTTTCGATAATCCTTTGAGCTTACCGCCTTGCTGTTCTTTGTCACCTGAATACCCCTATGGATAATTCTCGCACTTATCGAGTATCCGCTCATCCCCCAGTTGTTCATGTGTTTCACAATGGTCTTCGAAATACTATTCGATCCTCCAAAAATCCTTAGTAGCTTATTGCTCTGCCATACTTGTCTACTTGCATGATGGATGCTTTCCATATGTCTGGCAATATTCGTTAGTATCCTTTGGCATCGTCATTTTGATCCTTTTGATTCAACATGAGTGCGAATGCACGCAATCATCAGTTGATCCTTTTAAATTATCTTTCCGGCTCAGACGTCATTTTAAACATGAGCTGGTTCTTAACCAATCCAAATGCCGTCGATAGTACCCCTAAGGCTATTCAACTTATCCACCCCTAATCAAAACATTGCTTCTGTTCCCTTAATTTGGAAATCATAATTCCTTTGCATTTGAGCTCTGGATTAGTCAGTTGTTTCTATAATCCAATGCCCTTGCATTGTTACTTCCTCTGATTTGTGTGCCGATGCTCACATCAGCTCTGTTATAGACCGACAAATCCTTTAATGGATTTTATCCGACATTGTCCTTCATATTCAATAACCTTGTGAGCCTTCCCTTGGATACATAATGCCTTTGGTAAATTGTATCATCTACTTTCTCAACCTTGCTCTACTTTCGAGCTTGTGAGATTTACTCTTGAAACTTGTGGTATATGTTTCTAAGAAGCCCTTATGGGTTGAACCTATGCCTTCCTTAATATGTGTGAACTCGAAAGATTTCACGGGTAATACTTATCTGGTATTGTACCAGGTAAAATGTTCAACAACTAATGTCATTTTTGAAATACGAGAGGTGAATGGAAGGTTATGCATTGAGGAAGTGGGAGTCGACCTTGAACCTTTGTGTTCATGCCCATGGACACGATGTAGATCCTACCATGGGAGCTTCTTGCGATAATAGCTATTTCCTTGATATAATATCCTTTGGTATCGGAGAATTGATCTTTTGCAATTGTGGTTCCGACCATATGTTCTTCTTTGATCCCATTTCTCAGGCAAGTTTAGGCACTTGTCTTCTGTGGATCAATACACCAGTCCAACCTTTACTTTGATCTTTCGTCGAGTATTACACCCTGGTATCTCGAGATCATCACGGGAGTGCATAACTTCTTATGAGTTCTCCATCAAGTGCTACATTCTCACTGATTCCAATTTTTCATGGGCTTTGAGTTATTAAACACTCAAAGACACCGATAACTGAACCAAGTCCGCACTACAGTTCAACAACTTTTAGTAATCTTCTTTACTTATGGGTTGTACGCGATCACGTCATTCCTAGCCTGTTCGGCTATATCATTAACATGCTAAACTTTAACTGTGCTACCTGGTCCATAATCCCGGAGCACAACTTTCGATGATGAGCTAAGCCTACGTCGATCTTCCTCGTCATATCAGTTCGCCTTGGACAACAAGCTTGATATCAAGTTTGTGTCCTACCCATGGTTCCAATAACCTTCCGCTTCATCATTCCTTTGACTTGATGTCGTTGCTGATTGATTACATCTTCATGAAATCTATCGACAAATGTGTCGTGATCATCATCAACCTTATGAGCTCTTCTAGGATATCAATTGAATTCATGATAAGAAATACCATCCTTGCCCTCGATGATTTGTGTTATCATCAACCAGTTTATTGACTTTCGTTCAACACAAACTTGTTCGTGTTTTGTGTTATACCTTGAGTTCCTTGCTATCAAGCATTTGTTCTTCTTTACCTTGGAGTATTACCATCTTTTATGTCAGGAATGTCGTGAGAATTTCACCACCTCTTAAGAATTCTTGGTATAGTAATACTTCTCACCATCTCCGTTCATATCTTGGTCCCCGTGTTGTTTCTAACCGGGATACCAGCCATTTAACTGTGATGTGTAATTCCAAAACATCTAGCAACCCTATTGCTTGAAGTTAATGCTTGATAGCTTGATTCTTAGACTATTGGTTATCGAATCACCCTTCTAACATTGATCTTGCTACCTAACCCCATATTTCGGGTGCACATTTCAACCAATGTTTAACTGTGTATGTTTTCCTCGAGCATACATCATTAAGTCATTTGATCTAGCTAATATTATCTTCTTGTTCACATAGTTGTGGAAATCCATCTTTTTGGAAATCTCAATGGATTGTCGCTGAGTCAGTCAGTCCCCTCCTCACCTCTCCTTGATTTAATGGTGAACCCTTGTCCGGAACTCGCTTCCATAGTTCATTTCCCGAGAATCATATAATGTTGTCTCGTCAATTGTGTTGCACCTCTTCTTCTCAGACATCCTGAGTCTGAGTTGTCCTGACACCAATCAGATCTAAATCTCGGTCAGATATGATGGTTGGAACATATTTCCAAGAGTTATAACATTGGTATTTATATGACCCGGTAAGGTGGTGTCATGCCTAGTACACCTGGCTAGAGGACCTATTGTTATAGTTTCCTTGTCAGCAAGGCTATCGATTCTTCCATGAGGAAATTGTAAGACTTATTCTATAAGTTGTTCCTGATGGATCCTTTGTGAATCCAAAGTCCGACCTTTGCTTGAAGACCATGACAATGCTATCTCGAAGCATGTCTGTGGTACTCCGATTTTCAACAAGAACATTTAAAGCCCAATGCTAAATGTTTCTTGATCAATTATCCAAACACCGCTGTATGGGTAATGTCATGAAAATTTTCTCCCCTACCTAAAGAGTTTTCTACATTATATCATGTCATGCATATCATGCTCTGCTTGTCCTTAGGAAGGATATACCCTTGAATTATGTGTTTAAACACATTTTCCTTTCCATTTTCTGTTTAATCTGATAATTGTATTTTCCTTTCCACTGGTTGGTTTAACGTTTCTTCTGATCTTTATGATCTAAGCAATAATATTCTCCTACTTATGTAAACACCTCAGTGTACAACTCTATCAGTAAGACTGTGTTACTATTGTTGATGACATTCTGGTAACCATCGATGGACGAGAACTTTGCCTATTGGTCCGCCTCGTCCTAACGAGCAGGAAAATGGTTCTCTTCGTCCCTCGCCCTTGGTACCGACGTTGTTGCCGACATAATCGACAGGCTATCCTCTGACATACCTTGCTTGCATGATCACGCAAGACGTCTCTGCCCTTCCTGCTTTTAACCCACTTGGTGGGCCCATAACCCACAGTTCCTCAGGATCGAAACCTGACTCTCCGGTACACCCCCTGTTCCCAAAGTTATTCCTCACGCGTGGCCTCGTGTGTAATTCACGAGCCACCTTCCGGTGAGATCATCAATCTGGTATCAGGCGCAATACTTATTCCCATTGCTCTGAACCCCTTTCACACTTCGCTTCAGGCAATGAACGATTGCCTATGCGCTTGAAACTTCTATTTTGCACCTTCTTACTTTGCTCTCGATATTGTCTTAAATTTCAATTCGAGAGTTACTTTCCGCCACCTTCCTCGTTGTTGTCTACCAGATAGTCTACCCTTCAGAGGTCCATTCTTCCGGTATACCCCCTTAATATCTCGTTAGTATGATGAAGACTCCGAAGGAAGGATGGCCACTTCATCATGATGACCTAAAGCAGAAAAATGAATACATCAACGAAAAGGATCAACCTCTTCGAAAGGGCAGCCAAGACCGAGAAGACTCGTTAGGTTTTTCGCTACCAACACCTTTCCCCCCTTACTCCACCGCTTAAATCTCGGGACGAGATTTCTTGTAGTGGAGGAGAATTGTGACACCCGGATAATTAGGCTATAGTAATCCCGCGTTAACGATGCCACATCACCTCGGTTGCTGTCGCTAATCTCAAGTTAACTCAAAATGTTTCGAATTCAAATTTGAATTATTATCAAACATCAGAATTTTTCAAACACTTTAACTAAAATGTTCGGTTAGTGCCAAATATTACATAGGTAATTATTGTGAAGAAAACATTTTTTTAAAATGCCCAAATATTTTAAAGTGAATTAAAACATAAAGGAAAATAAATAAAAAGAAAAAAATGAAAGGAAAACAAAACAAAAGTAAAACAACTGAACCCCCCCCCCTACTGGGCCAAGTGGCCCAGCTGGCCTCCGCCGCTCAAATGGGCTGGCCCAACCGCCCCACACCCCACTCCCTTAACCCCACCCCGACCGAACCCTGTCTGCTATCCCCCCCACTCGCTCACCCACGACCCCTCGCTCCTCCTCCCGATCCGATCTGGATCGGGGGCAACGGACCGACGCCGCCGCTGATCCCCGCGGCCACGACACCGCAACCCCGCCGCTCGACGTCACCGGCACCAACCCATCGTCCCCTGTGCCCCATCGCCGGCGCCGCTCGTCGCCCATCGACATCGACGCCCACAACACCGCGGCCACCGTCGCCTTCCTCTGCATCGCGGGATCCCCTCCTCGCCGGCGTCGTGTCCCCGTCTTCCTTCTCGAGCACCGCTGCCTAGACCCCACGGCCCCGTGGTGAGGCCCCGACAACTCCTCCTCCTCCCATGCTCCGGCCACTTCGGCCATGGCCTCGCTCACCGGCGCCCGCACGCGCGCCGGCCGCCTCGGCCGCGTCCCGCTCCCCGGCTCTACTGCTGCTGCTAACTGCCTCTGCTGCCGCTGCTAACTGCTCCGATGTCGCCGCCGCTGCTTCGCTCTACTACTGCTGGTGCCATTGCTTGCTGCCACCCTGCTCGACCCCGCTCGCCACCGCTGCGAGTCCTGCTGGCCTTAACCGCCTGCAACGCGCGCCGCCCTGTGGAGGCCTCGCCACTGCCGCCTCAGGCGGGCGGCCGCCATGCCCGTGGTCGCCCCCCTTTCGATCTGGGCGAATGCCCAATCGGGCTCGCCTCCCGTTCCCTTCGCCCATTACCGCCCGACCCGCAAGGCCCCTGTGCCACTGACCTGGGGGCCCCACACCCCAGAACGATTAAAAAAAGGAGAGAAGAGAATTTAGAAAATAAATAAACAAAATAAATAATAATTAAAATGTTAATTAAATTAATTAGTTAAAGGATTAATTAACTTAATTAATTCGGATTAGATTAACCTAATCATTTAGTTAAAGCTAATTAACCCTGTTTAATTACTATGAGACTATGACATGCAGGACCCTCACGTCAGTTTGACCAATCAACACCTTTGTTGACTGCTGATGTCATGCCGACATCAGGCTGATGCAGTAATGCTAATTTCGAATTAATTTAGTAATAATAATTTAGAAAATGATTTAAAACTTTAAAAAATATAAAATAATCCGTAACTCGGATGAAAATACTTTGTACATGAAAGTTGCTCAGATCGATGAGACGAATCCGAATACGCAGCCCGTTCGTCCGCCACGCGTCCCTAACATAGTGAACCTGCAACATTTCACCTCCGGTTCATCTGTCCAAAAACGTGAAACACCGGGGATACTTTCCCGAATGTTTCCCCCTTCACCGGTATCACCTCCTACTGCGTTAGGTCACCTCTAGCACCGCGTATTGCCATGCTACGCTTTGTGATACTTTGATTGCTCTGTTATTTATTGTGTTCCCCCTCCGTTACTTCTTTCCGGTAGACCCCGAGGCTGTCGACGACC
>NC_041385.1:66148721-66168629 GCF_002162155.2 Triticum dicoccoides
AGCCCCCCCCCTTGATCACTAGATATCGCCTATTCTTCTCTATACTGCTTGCATTCGAGTAGTGTAGCATGTTACTATTCGGTTACTCCTATTCTGTTGCATAGCCTGTCATTGTTGCTACAGTCATTGATACCTTACCCGCAATCCTAAATGCTTAGTATAGGATGCTAGTTTATCACCATTGGCCCTACATTCTTGTCAGTCTGCCTTGCTATACTATTGGGTCGTGATCACTCGAGAGGTGATCACGGGTATATACTATACATACATACATACTATACAGATGGTGACTAAAGTCGGGTCAGCTCGATGAGTACCCGCAAGTGATTCTGATGAGGGGGCTGAAAGGACAGGTGGCTCCATCCCGGTAGAGGTGGGCCTGGGTTCTCGACGGCCCGCGACTATTACTTTGTGGCGGAGCAACAGGGCAGGTTGAGACCACCTAGGCGAGAGGTGGGCCTGGCCCTGGTCGGCGTCCGCGGTTACTTCATAATAACACGCTTAACGAGATCTTGGTATTTGATCTGAGTCTGGCCACTGGCCTATACGCACTAACCAACTACCCGGGAAAGATATGGGCACTCGACGTTGTGGTATCAGCCGAAGCCTTCATGACGTCAGCGACTGAGCGGCGCGCGCCGGGTTGGACTGTGTTAACGCAACTTCCTTTGTAATGGAGGTTGCTAGGTCTGCTCACCGGCCGTGTACGCAACTTGCAGGTGTGCAATGGGCGATGGGCCCAGACCCCTGCGCGCATAGGATTTAGACCGGCGTGCTAACCTCTCTGTTGTGCCTAGGTGGGGCTGCGACGTGTTGATCTTCCGAGGCCGGGCATGACCCAGGAAAGTGTGTCCGGCCAAATGGGATCGAGCGTGTTGGGTTATGTGGTGCACCCCTGCAGGGAAGTTAATCTATTCTAATAGCCGTGATCTTCGGTAACAGGACAACTTGGAGTTGTACCTTGACCTTATGACAACTAGAACCGGATACTTAATAAAACACACCCTTCCAAGTGCCAGATACAACCCGGTGATCGCTCTCTAATAGGGCGATGAGGAGAGGATGGCCGGGTAGGATTATGCTATGCGATGCTACTTGGAGGACTTCAGTCTACTCTCTTCTACATGCTGCAAGACGGAGGTTGCCAGAAGCGTAGTCTTTGACAGGATTAGTTATCCCCCTCTTATTCTGGCATTCTGTAGTTCAGTCCACTTATATGGCCCTTTACACATATACCCATGCATATGTAGTGTAGCTCCTTGCTTGCGAGTACTTTGGATGAGTACTCACGGTTGCTTTTCTCCCCTTTTTCAACCTTTCCCTTCTACCTGGTTGCCGCAACCAGTCGATGGAGCCCAGGAGCCAGACGCCACCTTCGACGATGACTCCTACTACGCTGGAGGTGCCTACTACTACGTGCAGCCCGCTTACGACGACTAGGAGAAGTTAGGAGGATCCCAGGCAGGAGGCATGCGCCTCTTTCGATTGTATCCCAGTTGTGCTAGCCATCTTATGGCAAACTTGTTTAACTTATGTCTGTACTCAGATATTGTTGCTTCCGCTGACTCGTCTATGATCGAGCACTTGTATTCGAGCCCTCGAGGCCCCTGGCTTGTATTATGATGCTTGTATGACTTATTTATGTTTTTAGAGTTGTGTTGTGATATCTTCCCGTGAGTCCCTGATCTTGATCGTACACGTTTGCGTGCATGATTAGTGTACGATT
The DNA here is from genome assembly GCF_002162155.2 of Triticum dicoccoides. Lineage (NCBI taxonomy): Eukaryota > Viridiplantae > Streptophyta > Magnoliopsida > Poales > Poaceae > Triticum > Triticum dicoccoides. The sequence continues at coordinate 66,150,448 of NC_041385.1, forward strand.
GAATCGGGGGCGTCACAACTTGGACCCCACTTAATAGTACGGTGGTTCCTATGACTCAACAAAGAAGAAAAGGAAACAACGAAACCACACAGTCTTCGCGCTCCATAGTCTTCAAGTAATGTCTTCTCATGTCATAGTCTTCAATATGAATATCTTCTCATACCACCATTGTCTTCAATGTCTTCATACATTTTTAGGGGTCATCTCCGGTAGGTAAACCGAATCAATGAGGGACACTACCTGCGTTATCCTGCAATTCTCACAAACGCATTAGTCCCTCAACCAACTTTGTCGTCAATACTCCAAAACCAACTAGGGGTGGCACTTACAAGACACGGGAATGATTGGAGAAGATGAGGACACGAGTCGCCGCCAACATGGACCGCTGGCCGGAGAAGGAGTGCCGCTTACCTGCTCGTCGGTGTCGATGCACGTCAGAGGGAAAGCTCGAAAGGGGGAAGAAGGGTGGCGGGAGTCTCTACGGCGAGGCGAAGGAGGCTAAACCCGGGCATGGGCAGCCCGGCCCGACGACCCGGCCCGAAAAACCCGGGCCGGGCCGTGATGAAGTCATGTACCTAGGGTAGGGTCACGGGCCTGTCCAAAGTACCCTCCCCAAGGACATCTTCAGAAGGAGCTACCTTCCAGTCGACCAAGAGGGATTCCACTCGACAGACTCGAAGACACTCGACTATGAAGACTCACTCGACCACCAGGAGATCAAGAGCCACTCTGCATCCAAACGGTCTGTGATTAAGTAGTCTTTATAGTCATGATGACACTTTATGTAAGGCGTTACCAGTAACGCCCATCTTTATGTACTTTAAACCCTGCATAACTGAGGGCCGGAGGGGTCTGGCGAACTCTATATAAGCCACCCCCCTCCTTAGTGTAAAGGCTTTGCACCCCTGTAACTCATACGCACATAATCCAGTCGACCGCCTCCGGGCTCCGAGACGTAGGGCTGTTACTTCCTTTGTGTGATGAAGTCATGTACCTAGGGTAGGGTCACGGGCCTGTCCAAAGTACCCTCCCCAAGGTTCTCCACAATGGAGCATACCGTCTTTTTAATGTCGAGCATCAGATCGATGAGCCCTGAGCTTGGAACGCGGAGCTTCTTCACCCCTTTTACACTTAAGTATTCACTCGGATGAGTTGTAATAAAAGTACTTCTGTAGTTTATTTATCCAGTAATTGTCATTACTTTTGTCCACACAAAGCAATCCCCCAGTGGGTGGCTTGGCTGCGAATCTGATTCGCCTAAGTCTGTAAAAAAAATCCTAACCGAGTGGTGAGCCAGCCTCCCACTCGGGGGCTTGGCTGCGAAATCCGTTTCGCCTAAGTTAAACAAAATCCTACCGAGTGGTAAGCCAGCCTTCCACTTAGAGGCTTAGTGTAATGCCCTCGATGCGGCTATATATCCCACGTGTCGAAGCACGACTTAGAGGCATAACCGCATTGAAAGCAATGTTGCAAGTGAGGTAATCTTCACACAACCCATGTAATACATAAGGGAAAGAGATACATAGTTGGCTTACAGTCGCCACTTCACACAATACATAAATAAACATCCATCATCCAGATTACACTCAAGGTCCGACTACGGGACCAAAATAAAAGAAGACTACCCCAAATGCTACACAGATCCCCGATCGTCCCGACTGGGCTCTGCTACTGATCATCTGGAAAGGATACATAGTAACGACCAAGGGCCTCGTCAAACTCCCACTTCAGCTCAGTTGCGCCATTCGCGCTGGTATCCTCGGCACCTGCATCTGTTTTGGTAGAATCTGTGAGCCACGGGGACTCAGCAATCTCACACCTGCGAGATCAAGACTATTTAAGCTTGTAGGTAGGAAAGGGGTAATATGGTGGAGCTGCAGCAAGCGCTAAGCATATATGGTGGCTAACATACGCAAGTGAGAGCGAGAAGAGAAGCAACGCATCGGTCGAGAAGCTAGAAGCGATCAAGAAGTGATCCTGAAACTACTTACGTCAAGCATAACTCAAACCGTGTTCACTTCCCGGACTCCGTCGAGAAGAGACCATCACGGCTACACACACGGTTGATGCATTTTAATGAGTCAAGTGTCAAGTTATCTACAACCGGGCATTAACAAATTCTCATCTGCCTCATAACCGCGGGCACGGCTTTCGAAAGATAATATACCCTGCAGGGGTGTCCCAACTTAGCCCATCATAAGCTCTCACGGTCAACAAAGGATAAACCTTCTCCCGAGAAGACCCGATCAGTCTCGGAATCCCGGTTCGCAAGACATTTCGACAATGGTAAAACAAGACCAGCAAAGCCGCCCGAAGTGCCGACAAATCCCGATAGGAGCTGCACATATCTCGTTCTCAGGGCACACCGGATGAGCCAGACGTCGGGTTGGCATAAACCCTGGTTGCCCAGGGGGCGCCGGACATCGCTCAGGTTGGACCAACACTCGAAGGAGCACTGGCCCGGGGGGGTAAATAAAGATGACCCTCGGGCTCGCGAAAACCCAAGGGAAAAAGGCTTAGGTGGCAAATGGTAAAACCAAGTTTGGGCCTTGCTGGAGGAGTTTTATTCAAAGCGAACTGTCAAGGGGGTCCCATAAATCACCCAACCGCGTAAGGAACGCAAAATCAAGGAACATAACACCGGTATGATGGAAACTAGGGCGGCAAGAGTGGAACAAGACACTAGGCATAAGGCCGAGCCTTCCACCCTTTACCAAGTATATAAGGTGCATTAATTAAATAGGAGATATTGTGATATCCCAAAGTATCCATGTTCCAACGAGGAACAAACTTCATCTTCACCTGCAACTAGCAATGCTATAAGAGGGGCTGAGCAAAAGCGGTGACATAGCCAAACAACGGTTTGCTAGGACAGGACTGTTAGAGGTCTGACATGGCAATAGGGAGGCATGATAAACAATGGCAGGTAGAGCTAACATAACGAAAGAGCGAGCAACTAGCGAAGCAAAGATAGAAGTGATATCGAAGGTATGGTCATCTTGCCTGCAAAGATCTCAGAGTTGTTGAAGGCTTGATCCTCGAAAGCGTTCTCAACAGGTTCCTCGTTCACGTACTCGTCTCTCGGCTCTACTCAAAGCAAGAACACAAGCAAAGGAACCACAATAAATCACGGTGCAATGCACAAGCAACATGATGCAAAACATGACATGATATGCGAGATGTGATATGCAATGCAAATGCATGCTCCGGAAGGGAAATGATGAACAAGGCATCAACTTGGCAAACCAAGTATGCCGCTGGAAAGATGAGATGATATCGGTTGAAATCGATATAAAGATCGCCGGAAACGGATGCACGGTTTGCAAATGGCAAGCAAAACAATAATGGCACAAATCTGCGATTAACAGCACGATGCTACTTAGCATGCAACAAGAAACTATGCTACAGCACCCCAACATAAAAACAAAGCATATGGCAGTGATCTACAGGAGATGCTTAACAAAAGAGGAACACTGAGCTACGGCTAAATCACACCATAGCAGGCTCAAACAAGCATGGGAAAAGTGCAAAAGATATCAGGTTGGACATGGCATAAACAGCATCAGGTAGCAATGTTCAGAGCAAGTTATCCACATGCTACAGGAACTTATAATAGCAAAACAAGGCATGGCATGAATCTACTCAAAGCATAGATCAAAAGTCCCTTACTGACCATGAGCCAAAAAGGTCCAGAAGATATGATGGCACCCATGTAAACATAGCAAGTTTCGTTAACAGATTCAGCAAACTGGGCATGGCATTGACAGAATTACGAAGGCACCTTCGTGAGCTCGATGCACTCACTACAGAGCATCTCATGATAAACTAAGCATACATCCATCAAGAAGACATGGCATAGAAGCTATACATGGCAAGAACAACATCATAGCATACACGGATCAACTACAACAACCTTGGCAAAATTGAATAACATGTAAACAATCTGCCAGAAAACATATTGTAGCAAAAGTAGAGCACGAAAAAGACATGCTAGACTACTCCATAATTTCAAACAGGGGCATGAATGAATAGAGCATAACCATATGTTCAAAACATCCTGACTTAAGTATCTCAACTTATGCATGGATCTCTCTGTAGCATCAAGTTTACATGGCATAAAAATAACAGCAGAACAGGGACTAAAATCAGCAACATCACGAGGCCTAGTTTGCATGCTTGTGCTAGTCACCACATTGATCACAAAAATACATGGCATACACCCCTGTAAAGCTGGCATGGCATAGTTCAAAACATATGTAGGGCTCAAGTTCATAAGATGCACACATCAATCATGGCAAAAATGACAAAAGTGCATGTTCTGATAAGAATCTGAAACTAACATCACATAGCCCTCTTCTAACAGCATTTCGGGCATCAATATGAGCTCAAATGAAAATGATGCAATGAGATGAAATGATGTACTCATCGAGACGAACAATTGAGTATGCTACACGCCCAAAACGGAGCCACGAGTGCATAGTTATGGCACGACGAAGATGCAACAAATAATCTGCAGAAAAAGACTTAGATGATCTCGGGGGAAGAGGTCAACCGAGGTGGATCTAGATCTGGATCCGGATCGAGGTGCATGGACGCCGAGGTGTTGCCGGTGGCTCGGGGCGCGGCTGCCGGAGTCGGGGAAGGACGGGGACGAAGCCGGGGTGGCCGGATCCGGCGGAGCTCTGGCCCGGCGGCGCGGGGACGGGGCGGCGACCTTCGGGGCGACGAAGAGCGGCGGAGACCGGCGCGGCGGTGCGTCTGGCCGGCGATGGGAAGGCGGCAGCTCCCGGGCGGCGCCGGAACGGGCGGCGTCGGCGCTTGGGCAAGCCGCGGACGGCGGCGGAGGACTCGGGCGAGCGGCAGCGGCGGGCGCGCGGGCCTGGCGGGCCGGCGGCGGCGGCGGGCGCCGAAGCCACGTGGCAGCTCCTGGTTCGTCCGGGGCGGCGGGCGGACGCATCCGGCTCCGTCCGGACGTGTCCGGCGGCGCGGAGGGGAGCGGGGCTAGGTTTGGACTGCGAAAAATCCATGGGGGAAGCATATATTTATAGGTAGAGGGAGCTAGGAGTGTCCAAATGAGGTGCGGATTTCGCCCACACGATCGTGATCCGACGACGGAGAGCATGGAAGTGACTTAGATGGGTTATTGGGCTGTTTTGGAGGGGTGTTGGGCTGCAACTCAAAAGAGGCCTTTGCGGTTATGCGGTTAACCGTTGGAGTACCAAACGAGCTCCAAATGACCCGAAACTTCACAGGTGGTCTACCAGTGCTATACCAGGGCCACTTGGCAAGGCTCGGTCCATTCCGAGAACGTTTAACACCCGCAAACGAAAAGAGACAAGAGGGGTGCGCCGGTGCATGTGGGAGTGTCGGATTGCGAAACGGACAACGGGGAAAATGCTCGGATGCATGAGACGAACACGTATGCAAATGAGATGCACATGATGACATGATATGAGATGCATGACATGAACAAAATGCAAAACGAAAAACAAAACCCAACCACGGAGGGAATATCATAGCACGTAGCCAAAAATGGCAAGAGTTGGAGTTACAAATATGGAAAGCTACATCCGGGGTGTTACAACACTCCACCACTATAAGAGGATCTCGTCCCGAGATCTAGGACTGAAAGAACTCCGGATATTCGGAACGGAGGTGATCCTCGCGCTCCCAGGTGGCTTCTCGGTCAGAATGGTGTGACCACTTCACTTTCAGGAATTTGATTGACTTGTTGCGAGTCTTGCGCTTGGTTTCTTCAAGAATAGCAACGGTGTGCTCATGATAAGAGAGATCTTCTTGGAGGTCAATTTCTTCAAAGTTGATAGTGCTCTCAGGAGTCTTGAAGCACTTGCAAAGCTGTGACACGTGAAACACATCGTGCACGTTTGCAAAGTTGGATGGAAGCTCAAGTTGATAGGTGAGATCGCCTCTTTTTCCAATGATCTTGAAAGGACCCACGTATCTAGGGGCAAGCTTCCCTTTGATACCGAAGCGACGAGTGCCTTTCATTGGAGAGACATGGAGGTAGACATGGTCTCCGATTTCAAAAGCCAGATCACGGTGCTTGCTATCATAGTAACTCTTTTGGCGCGATTGCGCGTCTTTGAGATTCTCACGAATGACTTTGCACATTTCTTCGGCTTCTGTGATCAAATCGTTGCCAAGAAGTTGGCGTTCACCTGTCTCGGACCAATTGAGAGGAGTACAGCACTTTCTGCCATAGAGAATTTCGAATGGGGCCTTGCCCGAACTCGCTTGGAAGCTGTTGTTGTAGGAGAACTCGGCATAAGGAAGACAATCTTCCCACTTTATACCAAAGAAGATGACACAAGCCCTGAGCATATCTTCAAGGATTTGATTGACTCGCTCGACTTGGCCACTTGTTTGAGGATGGAAAGCTGTGCTGAAACGAATGTTGGAACCCATGGCCTTCTGAAAGGATTCCCAGAACTTAGAAGTGAAGATGCTTCCACGATCTGAAGATATCAATTGTGGAATACCATGCAAGGAGACAATTCTGGAGATGTATAGCTCTTCCAGCTGAGCTGCTGTGATAGATTCTTTGATAGGAAGAAAATGAGCCACTTTAGTAAGCTTGTCAATGAAAACGAAGATAGCATCATTTCCACGCTTGGACTTAGGAAAACCAGTCACGAAGTCCATCTCGATATGATCAAATTTCCATTCTGGAATAGCAAGAGGTTGAAGGAGACCAGCTGGTCTTTGGTGTTCTACTTTCACCCTTCTGCAGACATCACATTCATTCACGAATTGAGCAATCTCTCACTTCATTCGAGTCCACCAATACGACTGCTTGAGGTCATGGTACATCTTCCTACTTCCAGGATGAATGGATAGGAGGGAATTGTGTGCCTCATTCATGATGACTTTTCTCAGATCACCTTTAGGGACCACAATTCGATCCTCGAAGAAAAGAGTATCTTTGTCATCCAAGCGATAGCACTTGTATTTGGAAATGCCCTTGTCGATACCACGTTTCACCTTCTTCACCATGGTATCCAGGAGTTGTGCCTCACGAATTTGATCTTCCAAAGTAGGAGAGACTATGAGGTTGGCAAGAAAGCCTTGAGGGACAACTTGAAGATTCAGCTTGCGGAAAGCTTCACAAAGATCCGGTTGAAATGGCTTGAGACTTAGACTGTTGCAAAAATCCTTTCTGCTTAGAGCATCTGCAATCACATTCGCCTTACCAGGAGTATATTCAATACTTGGATTATACTCTTGAATCATTTCGACCCATCGAGTTTGTCTGAGGTTGAGGTTTGGTTGAGTGAAGATATACTTGAGGCTCTTGTGATCGGTGAAAATGTCCACTTGCCTTCCCAACAAGAGATGTCTCCATGTTATCAATGCATGGACAACTGCCGCCAACTCAAGATCGTGAGTGGGGTAGTTCTTTTCGTTGGGCTTCAACTGACGAGAGGTATAGGCCACAACTTTCTTCTCTTGCATTAACACAGCACCGAGAGCTTGAAGAGAAGCATCGCAGAACACTTCGAATGGCTTGGATTCATCAGGAGGAGTCAAGACAGGAGCTGTGACTAGCTTCTCTTTGAGGGTGTTGAAAGCAACATCACACTCAGGCGTCCAGACATACTTGACATGCTTCTGGAGGAGGTTGGAAAGAGGCTTTGCAATCTTAGAGAAGTTCTCAATGAATCTTTGGTAATAGCTTGCAAGACCAAGAAAACTGCGGAGCTGCTTGACATTCTGAGGAGGTTCCCAATTCACAACTGCAGACACCTTCGCCGGATTAACAGCAATTCCCTTGGCGGAGATGATGTGGCCAAGATAAAGAACTTCATCAAGCCAGAACTCACATTTGGAAAACTTCGCATAGAATTGATGCTCTCTGAGCTTGTCGAGCACCAATCGCAAATGCTTGGCATGATCCGACTTATTCTTGGAGAAGACCAAAATATCATCGAGATACACCAAGACGAGTTCATTTGTGTAGGGGTTGAAGATAAAGTTCATCATGCGAGAGAATGTTGGAGGAGCATTGACAAGGCCGAAAGACATGACAGTATATTCATAAGAACCATAGCTTGTTCTGAATGCTGTCTTGGGGATATCTTGTTCACGAATGCGAATCTGATGATAACCCATACGAAGGTCAAGCTTGGAGAATACTTTAGCACCTTTGAGTTGCTCAAAAAGCTCATTGATGTTGGGAAGTGGATACTTGTTCTTGATTGTCTTCTTGTTCAATGGACGGTAATCGACGCAAAGTCGGTCCGTGCCATCCTTCTTCTGGACAAAAAGAACTCCACAACCCCATGGAGATGAACTCGGTCTGATCAAACCCAGACGCTCTTGTTCATCGAGCTGTTTCTTCAATTCCTTCAGCTCCTTGGGTCCAAGCTTGTAAGGACGCTTGCAAACGGGTTCAGTTCCAGGTTCAAGATCAATAACGAATTCGACTGGCCGATGAGGAGGCATACCCGGAAGCTCTTCTGGAAAGACATCTTGGTACTCACAAACGACTGGAATTTGAGAGATAGCATCCAACTCGCCCTTCTCATTGAGAGAAAACAACCGAATGGTTTCATCACGAGCGGCATAGATAATAACATCCTCAGAAGGGTGTGTCAATTGAATTTCCCTGGCAGCACAATCAAGCCGGGCCTTGTGCTTAGAAAGCCAGTCCATCCCAAGAATTAGATCAATATCAGAGTCACCAAGGACAACTGGAGAAGACAGAAATCTATAGTCGCCCATCTTGATAGAGACGTCCCGAACCATGGAGCTAGCGTTCATGAATTTACCCGGAGAGACAACTGATAACGTTCTAGGCAAATCTTGAAAAACCATCTCATGCTTAGATGTAAAAGGTCTTGAGATGAAACTATGCGATGCACCAGTATCAAATAAGACTTTTGCAGGAATATCATTAACCGAGACATTACCCATTATCACATCAGAAGATTCCTCTGCTTGCGATGCATTCATCATGTTCACCTTTGCAGACTTTGGATTATTCTTGACCACTGCATTGCTTGAAGATCTCACAGGAGGAGGAGGAGGAAGGTGCCTTTGGTTGAAGCATTTTTTCGCATAGTGACCTTTCTGCTGGCACTTGTTGCAAGTCACTTCTGAGAGCGGACGGTGATAAGGAGCATTTGACCTTGGAGCTTGAGGCTGAGACTTGTTCTGATAGCCTGGGTTGGGTGGGTGGGAAGATCCACGACCACCTGAGTTCTTCTGTTGGTAAGGCTGACGAAACGGAGGAGGAGGAAGGTAGAACTTTTGCTGCTTAGCTGCCACTTGAGAGGAAGAAGAAGACTGAACTGCATCCCTGATTCTCTTCTTAGAAGCCTCACACTTGAGCTGAGCACCTTCTTGCTTGAGGGCCATATTGTAGAATTGATCAAACTGAGTAGGCTCAACAAGAACGAGAGCTAACTGCAGATCCTCTCTAAGGCCACCTCTGAATTGATAGATCATACTCTTTTCATCAGGAATGTCTTGTTTAGTGAAGCGAGCAAGTTTCTGAAACTGCTTGTTGTATTCGTACACTGACATGTTGCCTTGCTTGAGATTGCGGAACTCCTCACGCTTGCTCTCAACAACACTGGTAGGAATGTGGTGAGCTTTAAAGTCCCGACAGAAGTCAGTCCAAGTAATCACTCGACCTCCTCTGGAATCCTTGTATTGCTGGAACCAATCAGCTGCTTGATCCTTGAGCTGAAAAGAAGCGAACTTGACGTAGCCCTCAGGCCTGACATTGCTGCATTCGAAATGCTTGTTGATATCCACGAGCCAATCGTCGACGTCTGTGGCCTCGGCACAGTAGCTGAAAGACTTTGGCTGATTTGCAAGGAATTGGTTGAGGGTAGGAAACTGAGGCTGATGATTGAACTGCCCTTGACCTTGATTTCCTTGGTTGCCTTGGCCTTGGTTGCGCTCTTGCATGAGCTGGATCATCATATGAGCATGGGCGTTTGAGGCTGCCATCAAAGCTTGCCATGCCTCCGGAGGCAGAGGTGGAGGTGGAGGGTTCGCCTGACTCCCATCACTGCGTTCCGGATTCTGACGCGTTGGCGGAGCCATCCTGAAGAGGGTGACATCCGTTAGCATCTTGATAGACAGATAGACAAGTTGAATCAACGGATAGAAATTGCAACATATAGTCTTCACAATAACCATTCGAACAAGGATGAACGAATGAATTCCCAAAGCTAACATCACACATCCATTAAGGTGAGAAGCCACTTGATAAGAGATTGAATAATGAAATAAACAAGGTATAACTGGAACAAATAAGTGGTAAGGATTACCCAATCACAAACCAAATATCTGCGGGAAGAAGTGCTAGAGCTACTTGAATCCCACCTATAAACTCCCGAAACTTTCCGGTTATGCAATCAGGTGTTGGGGATACAGGGGAAGCAATATATCTCACCCAAACTAACAATCCCTACATCCAGCTGTATCCATCCGTCAACACATAACCAAGAAACCTTCGGAAATCGTGTACCTCAACCTTCGAAAAGCATCCGTTATACGAGTCATGGCAATACTCCCGAGATCGCCCCAGTACTGGGTTATCAGGGTTATCTCACCAACAACTGTACAAAATAGATTTTCAATGTCGGCAAAGCTCAGGTATTCCAGAACTGCAACGATAAAATTGTGATGACAACACCTCAGAGCTCAACTCCCCGGGACACTGCCACAACCCCTAAATGTCAGGAGGCACCAAGAACAATGTTCTCGTCACAAAACCATCGGAACGATTCCAAGATACCCGCGTGATCCTAAAAAAAATTTAGTGAAATTTGAGGAGAGGAAAGTCAAAACTTCTACGTCAAGAGACCTCACCAGAGCGACGAAGGGACTGAGGAGTAAAAAGAATCCTACTCTCCGATATATATGATCCTAAGACTCAAAACATTTTTTTGTTCTAGACTCAACAACGCCAACAAACAATCAAGCAGGGGGCTCCTAAGTCGGGGATGGCTCTGATTACCAACTTGTAACGCCCTCGATGCGGCTATATCTCCCACGTGTCGAAGCACGACTTAGAGGCATAACCGCATTGAAAGCAATGTCGCATGTGAGGTAATCTTCACACAACCCATGTAATACATAAGGGAAAGAGATACATAGTTGGCTTACAGTCGCCACTTCACACAATACATAAATAAACATCCATCATCCAGATTACACTCAAGGTCCGACTGCAGAACCAAAATAAAAGAAGACTACCCCAAATGCTACACAGATCCCCGATCGTCCCGACTGGGCTCTGCTACTGATCATTTGGAAACGATACATAGTAACGACCAAGGGCCTCGTCAAACTCCCACTTCAGCTCAGTTGCGCCATTCGCGCTGGTATCCTCGGCACCTGCATCTGTTTTGGTAGAATCTGTGAGCCACGGGGACTCAGCAATCTCACACCCGCGAGATCAAGACTATTTAAGCTTGTAGGTAGGAAAGGGGTAATATGGTGGAGCTGCAGCAAGCGCTAAGCATATATGGTGGCTAACATACGCAAGTGAGAGCGAGAAGAGAAGCAACGCATCGGTTGAGAAGCTAGAAGCGATCAAGAAGTGATCCTGAAACTACTTACGTCAAGCATAACTCAAACCGTGTTCACTTCCCGGACTCCGCCGAGAAGAGACCATCACGGCTACACACACGGTTGATGCATTTTAATGAAGTCAAGTGTCAAGTTATCTACAACCGGACATTAACAAATTCTCATCTGCCTCATAACCGCGGGCACGGCTTTCGAAAGATAATATACCCTGCAGGGGTGTCCCAACTTAGCCCATCATAAGCTCTCACGGTCAACGAAGGATAAACCTTCTCCCGGGAAGACCCGATCAGTCTCGGAATCCCGGTTCGCAAGACATTTCGACAATGGTAAAACAAGACCAGCAAAGCCGCCCGAAGTGCCGACAAATCCCGATAGGAGCTGCACATATCTCGTTCTCAGGGCACACCGGATGAGCCAGACGTCGGGTTGGCATAAACCCTGGTTGCCCAGGGGGCGCCGGACATCGCTCAGGTTGGACCAACACTCGAAGGAGCACTGGTCCGGGGGGGTAAATAAAGATGACCCTCGGGCTCGCGAAAACCCAAGGGAAAAAGGCTTAGGTGGCAAATGGTAAAACCAAGTTTGGGCCTTGCTGGAGGAGTTTTATTCAAAGCGAACTGTCAAGGGGGTCCCATAAATCACCCAACCGCGTAAGGAACGCAAAATCAAGGAACATAACACCAGTATGATGGAAACTAGGGCGGCAAGAGTGGAACAAGACACCAGGCATAAGGCCGAGCCTTCCACCCTTTACCAAGTATATAAGGTGCATTAATTAAATAGGAGATATTGTGATATCCCAAAGTATCCATGTTCCAACGAGGAACAAACTTCATCTTCACCTGCAACTAGCAACGCTATAAGAGGGGCTGAGCAAAAGCGGTGACATAGCCAAACAACGGTTTGCTAGGACAGGATGGTTAGAGGTTTGACATGGCAATAGGAAGGCATGATAAACAATGGCAGGTAGAGCTAACATAACGAAAGAGCAAGCAACTAGCGAAGCAAAGATAGAAGTGATATCGAAGGTATGGTCATCTTGCCTGCAAAGTTCTCAGAGTTGTCGAAGGCTTGATCCTCGAAAGCGTTCTCAACAGGTTCCTCGTTCACGTACTCGTCTCCCGGCTCTACCCAAAGCAAGAACACAAGCAAAGGAACCACAATAAATCACGGTGCAATGCACAAGCAACATGATGCAAAACATGACATGATATGCGAGATGTGATATGCAATGCAAATGCGTGCTCCGGAAGGGAAATGATGAACAAGGCATCAACTTGGCAAACCAAGCATGCCGCTGGAAAGATGAGATGATATCGGTTGAAATCGATATAAAGATCACCGGAAACGGATGCACGGTTTGCAAATGGCAAGCAAAACAATAATGGCACAAATCTGCGATTAACAGCACGATGCTACTTAGCATGCAACAAGAAACTATGCTACAGCACCCCAACATAAAAACAAAGCATATGGCAGTGATCTACAGGAGATGCTTAACAAAAGAGGAACACTGAGCTACGGCTAAATCACACCATAGCAGGCTCAAACAAGCATGGGAAAAGTGCAAAAGATATCAGGTTGGACATGGCATAAACAGCATCAGGTAGCAATGTTCAGAGCAAGTTATCCACATGCTACAGGAACTTATAATAGCAAAACAAGGCATGGCATGAATCTACTCAAAGCATAGATCAAAAGTCCCTTACTGACCATGAGCCAAAAAGGTCCAGAAGATATGATGGCACCCATGTAAACATAGCAAGTTTCGTTAACAGATTCAGCAAACTGGGCATGGCATTGACAGAATTACGAAGGCACCTTCGTGAGCTCGATGCACTCACTACAGAGCATCTCATGATAAACTAAGCATACATCCATCAAGAAGACATGGCATAGAAGCTATACATGGCAAGAACAACATCATAGCATACACGGATCAACTACAACAACCTTGGCAAAATTGAATAACATGTAAACAATCTGCCAGAAAACATATTGTAGCAAAAGTAGAGCACGAAAAAGACATGCTAGACTACTCCATAATTTCAAACAGGGGCATGAATGAATAGAGCATAACCATATGTTCAAAACATCCTGACTTAAGTATCTCAACTTATGCATGGATCTCTCTGTAGCATCAAGTTTACATGGCATAAAAATAACAGCAGAACAGGGACTAAAATCAGCAACATCACGAGGCCTAGTTTGCATGCTTGTGCTAGTCACCACATTGATCACAAAAATACATGGCATACACCCCTGTAAAGCTGGCATGGCATAGTTCAAAACATATGTAGGGCTCAAGTTCATAAGATGCACACATCAATCATGGCAAAAATGACAAAAGTGCATGTTCTGATAAGAATCTGAAACTAACATCACATAGCCCTCTTCTAACAGCATTTCGGGCATCAATATGAGCTCAAATGAAAATGATGCAATGAGATGAAATGATGCACTCATTGAGACGAACAATTGAGTATGCTACACGCCCAAAACGGAGCCACGAGTGCATAGTTATGGCACGACGAAGATGCAACAAATAATCTGCAGAAAAAGACTTAGATGATCTCGGGGGAAGAGGTCAACCGAGGTGGATCTGGATCCGGATCCGGATCGAGGTGCAAGGACGCCGAGGTGTCGCCGGTGGCTTGGGGCGCTGCTGCCGGAGTCGGGGAAGGACGGGGACGAGGCCGGGGTGGCCGGATCCGGCGGAGCTCTGGCCCGGCGGCGCGGGGACGGGGCGGCGACCTTCGGGGCGACGAAGAGCGGCGGAGACCGGCGCGGCGGTGCGTCTGGCCGGCGACGGGGAGGCGGCAGCTCCCGGGCGGCGCCGGAACGGGCGGCGTCGGCGCTTGGGCAAGCCGCGGACGGCGGCGGAGGACTCGGGCGAGCGGCAGCGGCGGGCGACGGCGCGTCTAGCTGGCGACGGGGAGGCGGCGGCTCCCGAGTGGCGCCGGAACGGGTGGCGGCGGCGCTCGGGCGAGCCGCGGACGGCGGCGGAGGACTCGGGCGGCGGGGAGCGCGGGCGAGCGGCGGCGGCGGGCGCGCGGGCCGGGCGGGCCTCCCGCGGGCCTGGCGGGCCGGCGGTGGCGGCGGGCGCTGGAGCCACGTGGCAGCTCCTGGTTCGTCCAGGGCAGCGGGCGGACGCGTCCGGCTCTGTGTGGACGTGTCCGGCGGCGCGGAGGGGAGCGGGGCTAGGGTTGGACTGCGAAAAATCCGGGGGGAAGCACATATTTATAGGTAGAGGGAGCTAGGAGTGTCCAAATGAGGTGCGGATTTCGCCCACACGATCGTGATCCGACGACGGAGAGCATGGAAGTGACTTAGATGGGTTATTGGGCTGTTTTGGAGGGGTGTTGTGCTGCAACTCAAAAGAGGCCTCTGCGGTTATGCGGTTAACCATTGGAGTACCAAACGAGCTCCAAATGACCTGAAACTTGACAGGTGGTCTACCGGTGCTATACCAGGGCCACTTGGCAAGGCTCGGTCCATTCCGAGAACGTTTAACACCCGCAAATGAAAAGAGACAAGAGGGGTGCGCCGGTGCGTGTGGGAGTGTCGGATTGCGAAACGGACAACGGGGAAAATGCTCGGATGCATGAGACGAACACGTATGCAAATGAGATGCACATGATGACATGATATGGGATGCATGAGATGAACAAAATGCAAAATGCAAAACGAAAAACAAAACCCAACCACGGAGGGAATATCATAGCACGTAGCCGAAATGGCAAGAGTTGGAGTTACAAATATGGAAAGCTACATCCGGGGTGTTACACTTAGTTGCAGTACAAGTACTCGCCTAAGTTAAACAAAATCCTACCGAGTGGTAAGCCAGCCTTCCACTCGGAGGCTTAGCTGCAGTCCAAGTACTCGCCTAAGTTAAACAAAATTCTACCGAGTGGTAAGCCAGCCTTCCACTCGGAGGCTTAGCTGCAGTCCAAGTACTCGCCTAAGTTAAACAAAATCCTACTGAGTGGTAAGCCAGCCTTCCACTCGGAGGCTTAGCTGCAGTCCAAGTACTCGCCTAAGTTAAATAAAATCCTGCCGAGTGGTAAGCCATCCTTCCATTCGGAGGCTTAGCTGCAACCTTGCGCTCGCCTAAGTTCAAATACAACGTGCGCTCCGCAAGGAGGACGAGGTGCAGGTCGACTGCTACCCTCTCCTTCCGAGCTACACCACAAATACAACGTGCTCTCTGCAAGGAGGACGAGGTGCAGGTCGACAGCTACCCTCTCCTTCCGAGCTACGCCACAAATACAACATGCACTCTGGAAGGAGGACGAGGTGCAGGTCGACTGCTACCCTCTCCTTCCGAGCTACGCCACAAATACAACGTACGCTCTGCAAGGAGGACGAGGTACAGGTCGACTGTTACTTCCTTCTCTAGAGGTACGCCTTGAAAATCCTACCGAGTGGAGAGCAGACCTCCCACTCGGGGACTTAGCTGTAGCCCAGTGCTCGCCTAAGTTTTTAGAAATCATACCGAGTGGAGAGCAGACCTCCCACTCGGGGGCTTAGCTGCAGCCCAGTGCTCGCCTAAGTTCTTGAA
The DNA here is from genome assembly GCF_002162155.2 of Triticum dicoccoides. Taxonomy (NCBI): domain Eukaryota; kingdom Viridiplantae; phylum Streptophyta; class Magnoliopsida; order Poales; family Poaceae; genus Triticum; species Triticum dicoccoides. Next base: position 66,166,577 of record NC_041385.1, read on the forward strand.
AATCCTACCGAGTGGAGAGCAGACCTCCCACTCGGAGGCTTAGCTGCAGCCAAGTGCTCGCCTAAGTTTTTGAAAATCCTACCGAGTGGAGAGCAGACCTCCCACTCAGGGGCTTAGTTGCAGCCCAGTGCTCGCATAAGTTTTTGAAAATCCTACCGAGTGGAGAGCAGACCTCTCACTCGGGGGCTTAGCTGCAGCCCAGCGCTCGCCTAAGTTTTTGAAAATCCTACCGAGTGGAGAGCAGACCTCCCACTCGGGGGCTTAGCTGTAGCCCAGTGCTCGCCTAAGTAAATTGGGGAACAAGTCGATTGCAATGAGCGCCTCGCTTTAGCCTGCAAAAAACATGTCAAACCAAATGCAAACATATTCAACGTCGAATCCAAGTTCGGATAACACCTAAGGGAACCGAAAGTGCTCAGGCGCTAAGCCTGTTAAGGTTTGTCGGTTACAAAAATCACTCGGCATACCGAGGCAAATTTAAAGTATCAAGCTCAAAAGTTTTTTACCCCTCCTGTGGAGGGCTGGAAGGTGCAACAAACTCATCCAGGTCGATTCCATCTGCAATCCGAGTGGCAGCGGCGATGAAGGTCTCCATGAAAGATCGGAAATCGTGCTTCTTGGTGTTAGCCACCCTAAGGGCCGCCAGCTTGTCCTCTCGTGCATCCTTGCAGTGAATGCGGACCAGAGACAGAGCAACATCCGCGCCACACCTGGCAGAAGACTTCTTCCACTCCTGCACTAGACTTGGGACTTCGTTCAGTCGAGTCATCAGAGACTTCAGGTCGTTTTGGAGCGTCTCTCTTGGCCAGAGTGTTGTGTCGATGCGAGAAGTTGCGACCTTCAGCCTTGCGAGATAGTCGACGACGGCAGCAACGCGAGATTCAAGCCGGAGCACGTTCATGGCGACTTCATCTTTCACGGGAGAGTTGATGGAATCCAGGTTTATTTCCAGTCGACCAGTCTCCTCTTCAAAGTTCTGGCAAAATTCTGCAAGCACAACCACCGAGTCAAGACAACAGTCGGATGGAAAGATCATAGTTAAAATGTCTGTTTGATACAAAATATTACCTTCAAGCATGAGGAATAGCTTCTTGGCGAGTCCACCCAGATAAGCCTCCAGATCGTTCTTCTTTCCCACCAACTCACTGGCCTTGTCACTCAGGGCAATCTTATCACTTTTCAGTCGACTGACCTCCTTGTTGGCAGCATCAAGAGCAGCTTTCAGATTGGTGTTTTCTTCTTCAAGCTTGGTGACTGAAGCCAGCTTCTCATCTGCGAGCTTGGTCTTCTCTAAAGCCGCTTTCTACATCTCAGCCAAGTCAAGGTCTTTCTTCTTCAGGGCATCCCTCACTTTGTCTGCAAAGTTACAGTGAGATCAGACTCTGAAACAAACAAGAGGCAAAGGCAGCCGTCGAGGGCCTCACCAAACATACCTTTAGCTTCCTCCTTCGCCTTCGTTAAGTTCTCTTGGACCAGTTTCAGATCAAGCTCGAGATGGATGTGTTTATTCTCCAACTCAGTATAACGAGCCGCAAGGTCGCAGGATTTCTACGAAGAACCAATCGACAGATGTCAAAGACAATTCACTTTTGAGTGACTAAGGAAAAATCATAGCGTTTCTAAGACTACGGCCGAATACAAACATTCGACCATAGTCTCGGGGACTACACCCAGTGGGTTGTCACATCCCTAGCTGCTGGTAGTGCTCTAGGCTAGCTCATGTGTGTATCATGGTTAAATTCAAATGAAATTTGAATTGAGGAATTTTCAAAAGCCTCAGGAAACCTCTAAAAATAACCAACATTTAAATCCTCTCAAATGAGTCCAAGAAAATGTTCCTGTTATTCTATAGAAATATTGGTAAGAGGTAAAAATTCAAACCAATATTTCTTGGAGTCACAGAAATATTTATTTTGCCCATTTGAATTAATTTAATAACTATTTGCATTGGATATATATATTATATATAATTAATATATATCCAATAATTCTGGAACATTTTATGTGGCTTGGTATATCTTAGTTCTAGCCACATAATTATTTTCAGGATTTT
>NC_041385.1:66169051-66258134 GCF_002162155.2 Triticum dicoccoides
GCGCACGCGGAGGCCTCCACCTCCTGCTTCGCCGTGGCAGCCTCCCCAACTTCCTCGCGACGCCACGGAGATGCCCTCGACCCCCTCGACCGCCTCTCTCTCTCTGGACCCCCTCCTCCTCCTCTGCTCTCCCTCCCTCTCGTCACCGAACGCACCTGAGAGCGCCGCTCGCCGTACCCATGGCCACCGGCCACCCCTAGCCTCGCCGATGCGCCCAGGAGCTCCGCCTCGACCCCCTCTTCCTCCCCACCGATCCATAGCCCTCCGGAAGCCCTGCATCGCCGCCATCGCCGTCGTCTTCTACCTCGGACCCGCCGGCCATCTTTGTCAAATTCGCCGGCTCCGGACCGTCCCCGACCTCGCCGAGCGTCCCCTCGTCATCGCCGTGAGTCACTGACCCTCTCCCCTAACTCAGCATGCTCCCCTCCGTGCCGTAGCGCCGTTCCCCACGAGCACCGAAGCCACCGTCCGCCATTGCTGCTGCACGCATAGCCTCCGTGCTCCCCTGGCCTCACTGAGCTGCTCTTAGTGCTCCCCATGTCTAGCAGGTGCTGCCCAGCCTCTCCATTTGCTCACTGATGCACCGTAGCGACGCGCCCGAGCACCACCGAACACCATCGCCGCCAAAGCTCGTCGCCGGCATGAGTTCCGGTGACCCCACGACCTCCCACTCGGTCCTCTGGATGCGCGGGAGCAAGGGCCATTCCCTGGTGCCCTCAGCGCGCCAAACTGACGCCTCTAGCGCAAGTCCGGCGCGCCCCGCCGTGTTCTGTGGTCGCCGTCGGCTGGTCTCCGGCGTGCTGACATGGCGTCGTCGTTAGGGGCTAATGACCCTGTTAACTAACCATGTGACACTGACAGTGGGCCCCGTAGCGGGTCAAAGCCCGGGTCAACGCGGGATTAGCCCCTGTGTCACTGACGTGTGGACCCCACACGTCAGGTTTGACCCGAGCCGGCCCCTGTTGACTTGCTGACGTCATGCCAACGTCATGCTGACGCAGTAATGCTTTCTGGATTTAATTTAATTCTGAAATTTCAGAAAATAGCCAAAACTTCAATAAATCATAGAAAATTAACCGTAACTCCAAATCAAATAAATTATATATGAAAAATTATCAGAAAAATTCAAGGAATCCATCTGTACCATTTTCATGCATGTTAAAACAACTTATCACTACTGTTTAGGGCAAATGAAGTGAATGACATTTAAATAACCACATATGGAGTTTGAATTTGAATCTTGGATTCAAACCAACTTCATTTAATCTGGTTTTAGATGCATTAGCCCAAAACACATTCATTTTGCCATGTCATGATCATGCATCATATTGTGCATTGCATTGATTGTGTTCCCTTCTGTGTTGCCGGTATTTGTCCCCTCTCGATAGACGTGATACCGATGATGTGATCGTTGACACTGATGAAGACTCAATGTTATCTTCAGAAGTGCCAGGCAAGCAAAACCCCCTTGTTCATTCCGATACAATCCCACTCTCTTGCTCCTGCTCTCTTTTACTGCATTAGGACAACAACGATATATTTGTCACTTGCTGCGGTAGCTGAACCCCTTTATCCTTTGCATGACCTGTCATTGCCACAGTAAATAGATGAAACCCACTAGCATGAGTAGGAGTTGTTTGAGCCCTGATGTGCCTACTCATTCATGCTTGATTGTCATGCCTGCTACTGCTTAGAGTTGAGTCAGGTCTGATTCATCGGGGATGAATCAGAGGCGTGTGAACATGTCCTACTGTGTGTGAGCTAAGTGTGTGAACACGATTTGGTAAAGGTAGCGGTGAGAGGCCATGTAGGAGTACATGGTGGGTTGTCTCATTGCAGCCGTCCTCAGGAACTGAGTTCTGTGTTTGTGATCCATGATTCAGCTACTACCACGCATTGGGCCCGAAACCAATGGACCCTCTCGGCTTCTTAATCACCCTTGTCCTCTGTCCAGGAGTTGCAAGTAGTTTCTGGTGTTTGTAGTATGCTGGAGGCCGTGCGCAGCGCTGACCGTAGGGGTGGGCTGCGATGCGGTAGGCACGTGGCCGGGTAAACCGGGCGCCCGTTTGGTGTCACGGAACCCTGTACACATCGTTTGGGGCTGTGAGCGAAACTCCGGCCGGATCTCCTCATGGATGGAACCCGAATAGGCGATAAACCTGGACTAGACACTTGAGTGTTTAGGTAGGCCGTGGCCGACACCCACGTTGGGCTTCCGCTTGAAGGTTGCCGAGTACATGTCGTGTAAACGGCGGTAAGTGGTGAGAGCGTGTGTGAAGAAGTACACCCCTGCAGGGTTAACATCATCTATTCGAATAGCCGTGTCCGCGGAAAAGGACTTCTGGGTTGCTTATATCAGTTCATAGACAAGTGAAAGTGGATACTCTAAAATACGCAAGATAAGCGTGAGTGCTATGGATGGCATTCTCGTAGGGAGACGGGAGTGGTTCCATAGTGGTGTATTGTTATGGTGAATATGTGGACTCGTGTGCGCCACCTCAAAAGAGTTACTTGCAGTCGTAGTTCAGGATAGCCACCGAGTCAAAGCTGGCTTGCTGCAGTTAAACCCCACCATCCCCTTTGTTGATAATGATGCATATGTAGTTAGTTCTGATGTAAGTCTTGCTGGGTACATTTGTACTCACGTTTGCCTATTTTATGTTTTTGCAGAGAGACTTCAGTCTCACTAGTAGTTCCACGTGGACTTCGACGTTTAGCTTGTTACCTCAGCTACGATCTTGTGCCCCGGCAGGATCTGGTAGATAGTCAGGCTTCTCAGCCTTTTTCAGTTATAGATGTCTGTACCCAGACATGATAGCTTCCGCTTGTGCTTTGATTTGTATGCTCTGATTGTTGGGTCATGAGACCCATATTTGTAATATCTCGCTCCTCGGAGCCTATTGAATAAAATACTTGAGTCGTAGAGTCATTTTGTGATGCCATGTTGTATTGCACATATCGAGCATATTGTGTGTATGTTATTGAAATGCTTGGTATGTGTGGGATCTGACCATCTAGTTGTTTATCTTTAGTAGCCTCTCTTACGGGGAAATGTCTCCTAGTGTTTCACCGAGCCATGGTAGCTTGCTACTGCTCCGGAACACTTAGGCTGGCCGGCATGTGTCCTTCTTCATTCCTGTGTCTGTCCCTTTGGGGAAATGTCACGCATTGAGTACCGGAGCCCTGTTAGCCCGCTACAGCCCGGTTTACCGGAGTCCTGCTAGCCCAGTGCTACAGCCCGGACCCACTTGCTGATGACCGACACGTTCGATGCTGGGTCATGGATGCCTGTCCCTGTAAGTCTGTGCCACTTTGGGTTTACGACTAGCCATGTCAGCCCGGGCTCCTTATCATATGGGTGCTAGCGACACTATCCTATACGTGTGCCAAAAGACGCAAACGGTCCCGGGCAAAGGTAAGGCGACCCCCGTGGGAATACCGTGCGTGAGGCCGCAAAGTGATATGAGGTGTTACATGCTAGACCTATGTGGCATCGAGTCGGGGTCCTGACATGGGTGCACTCAGCGTGCCCCCACTAGTTTTATCAGTTAGAGTCGACCAGTCGACCAACAAAAAAAATGGGAGGTGTTCTTCAGACTATAGTCGACTGCCAGCAGTCGACCACAGTCTCGGGGACTACACCCAGTGGGTGCACTCAGCGTGCCCCCACCGGTCTATGAATCCATTCGACCTAGTCGAGTAAGGAAAAAACTTAAGACATAAAGACTATGGTCGACTACCAGCAGTCCACCATAGCCTTGGGGACTACACCCAATGGGTGCACTCAGCGTGCCCCCACTAACCCGGAATTTCAATCGACACACCCAGTGGGTGTAGGACAAACTCTAGGAATTTCATAAAGAAGGGTTTTCAGATATCATATCCTAACAGAACAGGCGGTAACTGACTGACCTGAACATTACTCTGAAGAGCTGAACTGGCGTCATAAGCTGCCTGGCTGGCTTCTCGGATTGCCTTCACTTGCTCCATCATGACCCCTGCCTGGCGTATTGCTTCTTTAGCAGCACTGGCTTGGTCTTCTGGGACGTGGTGGGTTGAGAAAAGCGAGGGTTGAGCAGCACTCGATGATGAAGGGCGAGCACTCGTTAACGGCACCGCAAAGGATACGGTAGGCCGAGTGACATTGTCTCCCTCCACGACCAACGTCTCGGGTGCTGGCACGTCCTGAGTCGCCTTGCCAGCAGACGCTTTCCTGTTCCTCCTCTGCCTCAGTGGTTCCTCATCGTCGTCGTCGGGAAGGTCAATAACGACGTTAGATGAAGCTGTAGAAAAGAATCAAAATTAGAGACAAGAAGCCAATCGACTGAAGACGGAACTACAAGAGTCATACTAGGTTTTGAAGTAACAACATCCTCCATCTCGTGATCTTCAGCCCTGGCCGAGGTATCAAAAGTAGCAGCACTGCAGTTCCAGAAGTCAGTCGATTAGCTCATGAGTCGACCAAGAATAAGTTCATGAAACGGGAAAACTCAAGTTACACCATTACCCTGAGATTGTGGGGATCACCACCTTCATCTTCGGCAAGACCTTCCCCGGCTTCGACGGCGCCACTCGAGATTGCTTCGGAGCTTTCTCAGTCGGCACCGGAGAAGTCCTCCGAGGGCTCTTGGTTGACTCCACGACAGTCGCGACCCCCTTACCACGCTCGGCCGCGGGATCATGGGCAAGCTTCGAGCGTCTTTCCGAGCGAGGAGGTACAACTTCCTCCTCTTCTTCCTCACTAGAGTCATCGCCCTCATCATCGTCATCAGCATCCGAATCCCACTCCTCCGGGCTTTCGCCCCCACTTCCTTCCTCCTCCTCAGTTGGCGCTTGCGCTCCATTGGGCATCGAGTACAACTCAATGGTGGCCTGACAGACAACAAAACAAGACAAAGGTCAATCGACCAATTTGCAGCGAAGCAGAATGAATAAAGCAAGATTACAATCGGGGATAAGTGGTCATACCGTGTCCGGTGTGTAGGTATGGTCGAGTGGTGGGATCCTCCTAGCCCCTCGAGGGTTGTCCTTATTCCCTGTGATTGCGGCCATCCACCTCTCCAGTGTGGCGTCGCTGACCGCTTCTGGATGGACCCGAGTGGTGTCTTCGGTACCACAGTATAGCCACATCGGGTGGCCTCGGTACTGAAGCGGTTGGATGCGCCGTCTAAGGAAGACCTCCAGAAGGTCTATACCCGTCACTCCGTCCCGAACGAGCTGGACTACGCGCTCCATCAACATTTTTACCTGAGCTTTCTCCTCAGGAAGCACCTTCAGAGAAGAGCGTTTGTTCGCTCGGTCCATGGAGAACGGAGGGAGACCAGTCGACTGCCCCGGCGTCGACTCGTCTTGGCAGTAGAACCAGGTCGACTGCCACCCTCTAACCGACTAAGGAAGGGTCATGGCCGGAAAAGTACTCTTACTCCTCACCTGAATCCCAAGACCCCCGCACATCTGGATAACCTTAGTCCTCTCATCATCCAGACTCGCCTTTTCACCATCTATGAGCGACAGGTGAATATGTGCTTAAAGAGACCCCAGTGCGGTCGACAACCCAGGAAGTTCTCGCACATGGACATGAAAGCAGCAAGATAGGCAATGTAATTGGGAGTGGAATGGTGGAGTTGCGCCCCAAAGAAGTTCAGAAACCCTCGGAAGAAAACACTCGGCGGCAGAGAGAATCCACGATCTACATGAGTGGCTAGGAGAACGCACTCACCCTCCTACGGCTGCGGTTGCCACTCGGTCCCCGGAAGCCTTGCTGACCCGTGGGAGATCAGACCCTCGTTGTCCAGGTCATTGAGATCCGCCTCGGTGATGGTCGAGCGGATCCAATCCCCTTGGACCCAACCTTGCGGCTGGCGGGACCTCGACGAAGATCCGCCCCGACTGGACGCTCTTCCCTTCGCTTTCCCCGTCGCCGTCGCCTTCTTCGCGCGCTCCAAGGCCGTCGTCTTCTTCTTCACCATTATCGCCGGCGAAGCACGCGAGGAGTGGATGGGCGGAGGCGAGAGCAGGCACAGCGGGCGGAGGCGAAGAGGGCAAAGAGGAGAATGAGAAGGCACTGTTCAAAAACCCTCGCCCGACGCTTTATATAAGGACGCTTCCGAGTGGCTGACAAGTAGGCCCGGGCGGTCCTGTCACATCCCGAAACAGTCACGCACGCGTGATACGTGGCGAAAAAAGCGACATGGAAATCGAGGCGTCCATGCCTTATCCCATCTGAGTACCGCGGTCTGCCCCGCTTCGTGCGCTTCCCAAAATTCGGATCCCACAAAATCCGCTAACGGCAGATCAATCTGTTAGATGATAGATTTCCTGCATACATCGGTATGTATCATTTCCAATAAGTCAGTAGCACGTTCCATTGTTCCGGAGAACGGAGTTTTAGTCATCTTGCCCAAAAGGCACGGTTCGCAAGCATCAAATGATTCATAACCAAGTGATTCCGAAAATCCATCTTTATGGAGTATCTTCATGCGCTTTACACCGATATGACCCAAACGGCAGTGCCACAAATAAGTTGCACTATCATTATTAACTTTGCATCTTTTGGTTTCAATATTATGAATATGTGTATCACTACGATCGAGATCCAATGAACCATTTTCATTGGGTGTGTAATCATATAAGGTTTTATTCATGTAAACAGAACAACAGTTTATTCTCTTACTTAAATGAATAACCGTATTGCAATAAATACGATCAAATCATATTCATGCTCAACGCAAACACCAAATAACATTTATTTAGGTTCAACACTAATCCCGAAAGTATAGGGAGTGCGTGATGATGATCATATCAATCTTGGAACCACTTCCAACACACATCGTCACTTCACCCTTAACTAGTCTCTGTTTATTCTGCAACTCCCGTTTCGAGTTACTAATCTTAGCAACTGAACTAGTACCAAATACTGAGGGGTTGCTATAAACACTAGTAAAGTACACATCAATAACATGTATATCAAATATACTTATGTTCACTTTGCCATCCTTCTTATCCGCCAATCACTTGGGGTAGTTCCGCTTCCAGTGACCAATCCTTTTGTAGTAGAAGCACTTAGTCTCAGGCTTAGGACCAGAGTTGGGTTTCTTCACTTGAGCAGCAACTCGCTTGCCGTTCTTCTTGAAGTTCCCCTTCTTCCCTTTGCCCTTTTCTTGAAACTAGTGGTCTTGTCAATCATCAACACTTGGTGCTCTTTCTTGATTTCTACCTTCGTCGATTTCAACATCACGAAGAGCTTGGGAATCGTTTTCTTCATCCCTTGCATTATAGTTCATCACGAAGTTCCACTAACTTGGTGATGGTGACTAGAGAACTCTGCCAATCACTATCTTATCTGGAAGATTAACTCCCACTTGATTCAAGCGATTGTAGTACTCAGACAATCTAAGCACTTGCTCACTAGTTGAGCGATTATCCTCCATCTTTTAGCTATAGAACTTGTTGGAGACTTCATATCTCTCAACTCGGGTATTTGCTTGAAATATTAACTTCAATACCTGGCACATCTTATATGGTCCATGACGTTCAAAACGTCTTTGAAGTCCCGATTCTAAGCCATTAAGCATGGTGCACTAAACTATCAAGTAGTCATCATATTGAGCTAGCCAGACGTTCATAACATCTGCATCTGCTCCTGCAATAGGTCTGTCACCTAGCGGTGCATTAAGGACATAATTCTTCTGTGCAGCAATGAGGATAAACCTCAGATCACGGATCGAATCCGCATCATTGCTACTAACATTTTTCAACACAATTTTCTCTAGGAACATATCAAAATAAACATATGAAAGCAACAACGCGAGCTATTGATCTATAACATAATTTGCAAAATACTACCAGGACTAAGTTCATGATAAATTTAAGTTCAATTAATCATATTACTTAAGAACTCCCACTTAGATAGACATCCCTCTAATCCTCTAAGTGATCACGTGATCCAAATCAACTAAACCATGTCTGATCATCACGTGAGATGGAGTAGTTTTCAATGGTGAACATCACTATGTTGATCATATCTACCATATGATTCACGCTCGACCTTTCGGTCTCCGTGTTCCGAGGCCATATCTGTATATGCTAGGCTCGTCAAGTTTAACCCGAGTATTCCGCGTGTGCAACTGTTTTGCACCCGTTGTATTTGAACGTAGAGCCTATCACACCCGATCATCACGTGGTGTCTCAGCACGAAGAACTTTCGCAACGGTGCATACTCAGGGAGAACACTTCTTGATAATTAGTGAGAGATCATCTTATAATGCTACCGTCAAACAAAACAGAATAAGATGTATAACAGATAAACATCATATGCAATCAAAATATGTGACATGATATGGCCATGATCATCTTGCGCCTTTGATCTCGATCTCCAAAGTACTGTCATGATCTCTATCGTCACCATCACGACACCATGATCTTCATCATCTTGATCTATATCAATGTGTCGTCACATGGTCGTCTCGCAAACTATTGCTCTTGCAACTATTGCTATCGCATAGCGATAAAGTAAAGCAATCATTTGGCACTTGCATCTTATGCAACAAAGAGACAATCATAGAGCTTCTGCCAGTTGCCGATAACTTCAACAAAACATGATCATCTCATACAACAACTTATATCTCATCACGTCTTGACCATATCACATCACAACATGCCCTGCAAAAACAAGTTAGACGTCCTCTACTTTGTTGTTGCAAGTTTTACGTGGCTGCTACGGGCTGAGCAAGAACCGTTCTTACCTACACATCAAAAACCACAACGATAGTTCGTCAAGTTGGTGCTGTTTTAACCTTCGCAAGGACCGGGCGTAGCCACACTCGGTTCAACTAAAGTTGGAGAAACAGACACCCGCTAGTCACCTGTGTGCAAAGCACGGCGGTAAAACCAGTCTCGCGTAAGCGTACGCGTAATGTCGGTCTGGGCCGCTTCATCCAACAATACCGCCGAACCAAAGTATGACATGCTGGTAAGCAGTATGACTTGTATCGCCCACAACTCACTTGTGTTCTACTCGTGCATATAACATCAACGCATAAAACCTAGGCTCGGATGCCACTGTTGGGGAACGTAGTAATTTCAAAAAAATTCCTATGCACACGCAAGATCATGGTGATGGCATAGCAACGAGAGGGAAGAGTGTATGTCCACATACCCTTGTAGACCATTAGCGGAAGCGTTATGACAACGCGGTTGATGTAGTCGTACGTCTTCACGATCCGACCGATCCAAGTACCGAATGTACGACACCTCCGAGTTCAGCACACGTTCAGCTCGATGACGATCCCCGGGCTCCGATCCAGCAAAGCTTCGGGGATGAGTTCCGTCAGCACGACGGCGTGGTGACGATGATGATGTTCTACCAGCGCAGGGCTTCGCCTAAACTCCGCGACGATATGACCGAGGTGGAATATGGTGGAGGGGGGCACCGCACACGGCTAAGGAACGATCCGTAGATCAACTTGTGTGTTCTGGGGTGCCCCCCTGCCCCGTATATAAAGGAGCAAGGGAGGGGGTGGCCAGCCTAGGAGGAGGCGCACCAAGGAGGAGTCCTACTCCCACCTGGGAGTAGGATTCCCCCCCCCCCTTCCAAGTAGTAGGAGTAGGAGTCAAGGAAAGGGGGAAGAGAAGAGAAGGAAGGAGGGGGCGCAGCCCCTCCCTCTAGTCCAATTCGGACTAGGCCTTGGGGTGGCGCCCAACCTCTCCTTTCTCTTTCCCCTAAAGCCCAATAAGGCCCATATACTCCCCGGCGAATTCCCGTAACTCTCCGGTACTCTAAAAAATACCCGAATCACTCGGAACCTTTCCGAACTCCGAATATAGTCATCCAATATATCGATCTTTACGTCTCGACCATTTCGAGACTCCTCGTCATGTCCCCGATCTCATCCGGGACTCCGAACTCCTTCGGTACATCAAAACTCATAAACTCATAATATAACTGTCATCGAAACCTTAAGCGTGCGGACCCTACGGGTTCGAGAACTATGTAGACATGACCTAGAACTATTCTTGGTCAATAACCAATAGCGGAACCTGGATGCCCATATTGGCTCCTACATATTCTACGAAGATCTTTATCGGTCAAACCGCATAACAACATACGTTGTTCCCTTTGTCATCGGTATGTTACTTGCCCGAGATTCGATCGTCGGTATCCAATACCTAGTTCAATCTCGTTACCGACAAGTCTCTTTACTCGTTACGTAATACATCATCTCACAACTAACTCATTAGTTGCAATGCTTGCAAGGCTTATAGTGATGTGCATTACCGAGAGGGCCCAGAGATACCTCTCCGACAATCGGAGTGACAAAACATAATCTCGAAATACGCCAACCCAACATGTACCTTTGGAGACACCTGTAGTACTCCTTTATAATCACCCAGTTATGCTGTGACATTTGGTAGCACCCAAAGTGTTCCTCCGGTAAACGGGAGTTGCATAATCTCATAGTTACAGAAACATGTATAAGTCATGAAGAAAGCAATAGCAACATACTTAACGCTCAAGTGCTAAGCTAACGGAATGGGTCAAGTCAATCACATCATTCTCCTAATGATGTGATCCCGTTAATCAAATGACAACTCATGTCTATGGCTAGGAAACTTAACCATCTTTGATTCAACGAGCTAGTCAAGTAGAGGCATACTAGTGACACTATGTTTGTCTATGTATTCACACATGTATTATGTTTCCGGTTAATACAATTCTAGCATGAATAATAAACATTTATCATGATATAAGGAAATAAATAATAACTTTATTATTGCCTCTAGGGCATATTTCCTTCATCGACTATGAAGACTCACTCGACCACCAGGAGATCAAGAGCCACTCTGCATCCAAACGGTCTATAATTAAGTAGTCTTTATAGTCATGATGACACTTTATGTAAGGCGTTACCAGTAACGCCCATCTTTATGTACTTTAAACCCTGCATAACTGAGGGCCGGAGGGGTCTGGCGAACTCTATATAAGCCACCCCCCCTCCTCAGTGTAAAGGGTTCGCACCCCTGTAACTCATACGCACATAATCCAGTCGACCGCCTCCGGGCTCCGAGACGTAGGGCTGTTACTTCTCCGAGAAGGGCCTGAACTCGTAAATCCCTTGCGTATACAACTACTTCATAGCTAGGATCTTGCCTCTCCATACCTACCCCCCATTCTACTGTCAGACTTAGAACCACGACAGGCCGGGCCGGGCTTGACACTCGGGCCGGGCTCGTGCTTTGTTTTGCAGCCCGAAAGGTAGTTCGGGCCGTGCTCGGGCTTCTCTTTTTCTATTTTTCGGGCCGGGCTTTCGGGCTTCGGGCCGGGCTTGCACGTACACGTACTAAAAAACAGCATTCGGGCCGGACTTTCGGGATTCGGGCTTGATTTCGGGCCGGGCTCGGGCTTGAAATTAGGGAGTATTTCGGGCTTCGGGTCAGGCTCGGGCTTGAGAAATGAAGGTCGGGCTTTTACAAGCCCGGCCCGAAACCTGGCCCGACCCGACGTTTGCCCGGGTTTAAAGGAGGCTATATAGGGGCGCCCGAATCGGCGGGAGGTGCTTTAATGTTCGTGCGGTGCAGGCCAAACCGTGTACGCGGACAACCAAACAAACCGTATTCTTCACGCGTGGGCCTGGTTGGGCCTAATGCCACCTGCCAAACACGTCCTCAGGACTCCCCCCAAAGCCCGACACTCAAAGAAAAAAAAAGCTAAGCCAAAGCCGAAAGGCCGGCCCAGTATTGTCTTCCTCTTTCCCCGATCCTTCTTCGTCTCCAGCCCCTCCTCTCTCATCTATCTCTGTCACGCACTCACACCGAGGCTAGGGTTCGGATCCGCATCTCGCCGCCGACGCCATGGACGAGTAAGTTCCCTTCCCCCCTCCCCCGCCCCCTCCCCCCTCTACCGCGCCCGGCGCTGACCCCCCGATCCCTCGCCGCAGCTTCTACGACGAGGACGGCGAGCAGCTCATGGACCCGGACGCCCGCTCCCCCTCGCCCGAGCGCGGGGCGCAGCCCTACGACGGCCTCGAGGACGACCTCGACGACGATGGCGCCGACTGGAACCGCGACCGCTCCCCGACCCCCGTGCACGGCGGCGGCGGCGACGACGGGTCCTCCTCCAGGCCCCGGAAGCGCCTCCTCAAGAAGGGCGGGGGCGGGAAGGGCGACGGCGGGGGCATGCCCGCCGACGACCTGGAGGACTGGGGCGAGGACGCGGCCGCGGGGCTGGCCGACGACGACGTGGGCGGGGACCCGGACGCCGACAGGAAGAGGAAGGGGTCCTCGAGCCTCAGGGACCTCGCGAGGGGGGGCGGCAAGGACAAGCATGAGAAGAAGAGGAGGAAGGAGGACGTGGGCATGGTGAGGGAGAAGAGGGGCTCGTCTTCCGGCGGCAAGGGCTCCGGCGGCGGCGGACGTGGGGGTGGGGACAGGGGTGAGGATCAGGATGAAGAGGGGGAGAAGGAGATCCAGGAGCTCTGGAATACCATCGCCGGGGATGGCTCAGAGGTGAGGACCATTGCTTCCAATCTTCTTTCAGTCTGTTGTCCATTACTCTTTATCAGTTGTAGGCGCTTGTATGTTGTAGTAAAGACTTGCACATTGTGTCGGTTTTAGCAGCTCATGAGCTTGGTTACAACGGGTTCTAGGATAGTCCAGATTGAAGCGGCAATTCTATTGGTTAAACTGTGGTTAAGTTGATGTTATTTGTATGTTTATTAAATGTGTGTGCTTATTATTGAACCAGTTGTGCTTAGGCCTTAGGCAATGCATTTGTTCTGGGTCCATCAAGATTCTGCTGTCTTAATTTTGCAAGTAAAGCTCTGTTAGAGATAACTGGGATAGCTTTTGGTTTCTGCTCAGGCTATTGAATTGTTCTCCTTGATCCGTTGTTCTGATGATAAGCAGTCGCCAGCCTCTTGTTCTGATGATACTAATTGGAACCACTGTTCAACTGAATTCCATGTGCATAATACCATATTTTTAAATTTTGTTTTTTTCCTAAGGTCTTACGATAATTGAGTTTGTTTCTGCTCCACGATAGCATCATAGCTTTGGACAAATTAACTGGCTGTGCTAACATTTTTTTCTCATGGAACAGGATGACGAAGAAGGTGTTAGAACCTTAGATGATGATAATTTCATCGATGATACTGGGGTTGACCCAGCTGACCGTTATGACAATGATAATGATGGCCACTCTCCTCGACGTTTTGCACAGGTGTTCATACTTAACTGCTCATATGCCATTGGTAATTCTTTTAGTTTCAGTGTTTAGACAAACTATCGTAATGGTCAAATCAAAGGTTTCTTTAGCTGAAGGTAACTGATTGAGGTGATCATTGTATTTTGACCCTACATCAGTCCAATGGTTTATATGGGCTTTGGCTAAACTTTTTGTTTCATATATATCAATGGTTTAGTATGATGATTTCCAAGCCGGCAAGGTTATGGACTCTCTCAGTGAATAACTATATATAAATATGTCATGCCCTATGATTCACGCAAGGTAACCGATTAAGGTGTTCATTGTGTATTTTGCCCCTACATCAGATCAATGGTTTACATGGGCTTTGGCTAGGGTGTTTTATTTCATATCAATGGTTATCATGGTGACTTCCAAGCCGGCCAGGTTATGGACTACCTGGGTGAATAACGAAATACACATATGTCATGTGCTATGATTGTCTTAATGGGTGCTGGTATTCAACTAGAAGAATGATGCTAGTATATACCTGTCATGTAATCAGATAACCCTGGGGAATAGATAGTAGTTTTACGGGGTAAAGGGGCCTTTTTGACTGAGCTTTGACACCCTGTCGTATTTTAGCAGTTTCCAATTAAAATTACATGCTTTTACATTTCTTGGGATTTATTACAGAACATTTTGTTGATCCTGTTTGTTTCTTGTTTGCGTAAGCACGATGTGAATTTGTTCTTTTCATTACAGGCAGAGGAAGCTGAAGAGGACGACGAAATTGAGCGGCTCTTTAAGGGTGGTAAGAAAAAGAAGAAGAATGACCGACCACGTGCAGATATTGGTCTTATAGTTGAACAGTTCATTGCTGAGTTTGAAGTAGCCTCTGAAGAAGATGCCAACCTAAATAGGCAACATAAACCAGCCATTAACAAACTCATGAAGCTTCCGCTCCTCATAGAAGTTCTCTCAAAGTAAGCTATTCAGATGTAGTCATTCGTAGCATCAGAACTTTCTCTCTGGTGCTAATCTGGTTGCTATCTATTGTAACTAGTTCTAATTCTTATCATTTGTATATGACTATTCACAGGAAGAATCTCCAGCAGGAATTCCTTGATCATGGAATACTCACTCTTCTGAAGAACTGGCTTGAGCCTCTACCTGATGGGAGCATGCCCAATATGAATATTCGATCTGCTGTACTGAAGTTACTATCTGATGTAGGCAAAAACTTTTTTTCCCTTCTGAGACATGGAACCACATTAGTTACAGCATAAGAGCACTGTTATACTTCGGGACCTACTTTCTCATTTAAGATTTGTTTCTGTTTACACAGTTCCCAATTGATCTTGAGCAATTCGACAGAAGAGAGCAGCTCAAGAAAAGTGGCTTGGGAAAGGTATGTCTTCTTAAGGATTGCATTCTGGAAAGTTTTGTTCAGATTATTGGGGGTGTGCTTAACTGCTGACTATATCCCATTATCGATGTCTAGGTTATTATGTTTTTGTCAAAATCTGACGAGGAGACTACTTCCAACAGAAAATTAGCCAAGGAACTGGTTGATAAATGGGTAATTTCTTGTTCTTCCTAATCATTTCTATTTGGTGCTGAAGGTTCATAGTCTTATGTATGACTAACTGTGAATGAACAAATACAGAGTCGACCAATATTCCAAAAGAGCACAAGATTTGAGGATATGAGGGCATATGATGGTGAAAGAGCTCCTTACAGGAGGCCTCAGATGAAGAAGTTAGTACTGCACTTTTCATTGACTGAATGACTGATGATCTATTAGATGGCATATCATCCAAATGACAACATTCTAATTTGAGCTAGCTGTCCTTATTCTGTATTCTTATTTGTTATGTTTTCTCTCGATTTAGGCCTTCATCAAGTAGTTCTGGAATGGAATCCAGAGACGATGATCTTGATGCTGACTTCTCTCAGTAAGTCTACTCACACATCGTATTTGAGTTACATTTGACATCTGGTGCAGGTACGCATACTATTCCCCTTTCCTCAGTTAATTTTTTCTGTGCTCTGAATGCAGGCGCAAGTCCGGGCAAAGTGGTTCTAGGCAGCATGCTTCTAGGCCAGAAGCATCACCTTTGGACTTTGTCATCCGTCCACAGTCCAAAATTGACCCCGAGCAGATACGGGCTCGTGCTAAGCAACAAGTTCAAGACCAGCGCCGGCTGAAGGTTCTGCCCCCACCTCTAGACTGATTTTTTTTTTCTAGCATATTTTTTAGCTGGCATGTGGTACGTCATGCTGTGGAAGTTAGATCACTAATCCTTCATGTTGTGCATGCAGATGAACAAGAAACTGCAGCAGCTGAAAGCGCCGAAGAAGAAAAACCTCCAGGCTTCAAAGCTTAGTGTTGAAGGCCGTGGGATGGTCAAGTACTTGTAAGCTAGACACCCCCGACAGCCTTGCGATGCATATGATGGTGTGCGCTCAGCAGCGTGCTGCTGAAGCAGTATCAAGCACTCTTCCACCATCGCCATCGGAGGGCAACAAGATCGGTGGAAACGAAATTGCTTGGCTAATATAGTACTTGTTCCAAAACTGTCCAAAGCCTAGCAGGGTACATTGGGCGAGCTTCCGAAAACTTGGTGATTTGGTTTTTTTATCAGATGCTCATATATAATACCGTTATTGTGGACGATTACAGCATGGTGCCTTTACTGTACAAATGTTTGTCATGTTTGAGAAGGGCACCTGATTGGGCTGTAAGTTTAAGTTGGAGTGTTTTGGCTGTCTTTTCATACATCTCTACCTGTATCCAGGGCCTGATGCATTATAATCAAAAGATGGCGCAATAAACAGATTTACTGTGCTGGAATGATGTACTCATAGACAGTAAAACTTGGGCAGGATTTTCATGCAACTAGGAAATGTTGTGTTGTACAAACTGTACTGACTGAAGATTATAACTACAGTTATTAGTAAGGAATGTACACAAGAAAGTTGAACATAAAGTTTGTTACTAGCAAAAAAGACTACTTGTATAGCAAGGGTTGATCACAATTAACAAACCGAAAGTAGATGAGGTCTCCAACTTAAAGGATGGCGGTTGCGGCTACGACGTGGAGTTTCTGCTCTTGAGCTCAAATACATTATTATGAACAGTAAACTTTAAAAATAGCAAAAAAAGATAAAAAACATTTAAAGTGGTGATTTTTGAAAACATTTAAATTGCTTATTTTTGTTATTTTTCTGGACCTCCATGAATGTGAATTCATCGCGAAAAATTGCATGCAGCCAGAAAACTAAACAATATTTGTTGTAAAAAACAAATCAGAATTTTGTTTCTATTTTTTATTTTACTGAGCATAGGATTAGAAAGACACTTTCACGTCTGTGGTTACTGCAAATTTTTTAGATGCAGCTACGTAAAGTTATTACTCCTAGTAGTACAAATTTGTGAAGATTTACTACACTTGTTACAATGATTAAAAGTTTGAAACTACAGTATTGAAACAAGAAAAAAGATCTTGATGTTGACAAACAACATCCATTAGAACCATATTCGCAAAAAAAAAAATCCATTAGAACCAGATCCAGTCAATGATATTTTTTTCGAGGGTACGCCAAAGGCGTACCTTAGCTTTATAGAAGGGAGAAAAATATGTACAAGAGATTACACGTGTGCTAGTTAGAGGTCACAAGTCGACCCTAACCAACCCTCCACGCCACTCCCTAATGCTACTCGACTACTCTATATCTATACGTCCTCCAAACGCTCCTGCTCTTGCCCAAGTCCTGAGATCATCGAAGATCAGGTCCACCGTATCCCATTCGTTCTTGATCAATCCGGTGCCAAAAACACTCGCGGTCCTTTGCTTCCATAACGTCCAACATATTAGCATCACGAAAGTGTCAAAGCCTTTCCGGGATTGCTTCTGTATTCGCTTTCTACCTTCTGACCACCACTGCACCAGCCTCGAGTTGTTGGATGGGCATAAGTCAGCCGTCAGACCCATCCTGGCGATGCAACGGAACCACACTTGCCGCGAGAAGACGCATTGCAGCAATATATGATCAACCGTGTCCTCCTCCTGATCACACATGTAGCATTGTGAGGTTTGGTCCTGCAACCCATGCCCGGCTCTCCTGTCTGATGTCCAGAGACGATATTGCACCGCGAGCCACATGAAAATCTTGCACGCAAGAGGTGCCCAACACTTCCATATTGCTCCGAAGGAATGGAATCTAGTTCCTCCCTCACACAACATCTTGTACGCCGAGGATGCAGTATATACACCCGATGCACTCCAAGCCCAGATGGGACGGTCCTCAATCTGATCATCCAGCTGGACCTCCATGAGTATCTCCCAAAGCCCGATGAACTGAGTGAGACCCTCCGTGCATAGGTCTCCTACAAGATCGTCCATCCATGAATGCACGTGCATCGCATCTCGCACGAGTCTCCTGTTTGCAACTTGCGTC
This sequence comes from Triticum dicoccoides, assembly GCF_002162155.2. Taxonomy (NCBI): domain Eukaryota; kingdom Viridiplantae; phylum Streptophyta; class Magnoliopsida; order Poales; family Poaceae; genus Triticum; species Triticum dicoccoides. The sequence goes on from NC_041385.1 coordinate 66,186,696, forward strand.
CGCACCTTTGCCACCACCAATGGGGCAATCTCTTTGATTGTTGCACCATGTATCCATCGGTCTTTCCAAAACAAGATCTTGTCTCCCGATCCAACTTCCACTTAACTAGGCTCCCAAAGGCTTGGTCCACTTTTTTGTCCGCGGTCAAATTGAGTCCTTGCCAAGGCCTAGACTCATCCGTGCGTCGGAGCCATTCCCATCTCAATATTAATGCGATGCCGTGTTTAGACAGGTCAATGACTCCAAGCCCCCCATGTGCTTTGGCCTGCACACCTTAGTCCATGAGACAACACATTTGCCCCCATGTACCGCCTCCGTCCCGGCCCAGAAGAAAGCCCTACAACCTTTGTCCACTCTTTCCAGAGCCCATTTTGGCACCTCCGCGATCATTAGGTGATGGGTAGCGCGCGCCCTCATGACTTGGTTAACAAGTATGAGCCTCCCAGGCCTCGTCACCAGTCCCCTTTGCCATCCTGGCAAAATGTGTAGTGCTGTATCTACAATGGGCTGCCACTCGGATCTTTTTAGTTGCTTTATGCTTAGTTGGAGCCCTAGGTACTTGCACGGGAAGTTGTCAATCTTCCATGGTAGAGCAGACTTAACAAGCTCCTCATCCACACTCTCAGCCCTGATCATGATCGCCGCAGACTTGGCAAAGTTTACTTTGAGCCCTGACGCCACTCCGAATATGGTGAGAATTTCCTTGACGAACATGAGATCTCGCCAAGTTGGCTTTATGAAGAGCACCACATCATCCGCGTACAGGGACAAGCGCTGCACAGGCTACATCCATTGATAGTACTCAACACTCTAGCCTCATGTGCCTTGCTCATGATAGCCGTTAAAACGTCCATGGCAATAACAAACAGCAAGGGGGATATTGAGTCCCCTTGCCTAACCCCTTTGGCATGCATGAATTTCTCACCCGCGCAGCCATTCACCATAACTCTCGAGCTGGCAGTAGTAAGAAAAATCGCAATCCAAGAGATCCAATGCTCCGAGAAGCCTTTAGCCCTTAAAACCTCAAACAAGAACGGCCACGCCAGGGAGTCAAAGGCTTTCGAGATGTCAAGCTTGAGCAACACTCCCTTGGCTTTCCTCCTATGCATCGAACGCGCCATTTGCCGAACTAAGAGGAAATTGTCGTGTAAGCATCTTCCCTTGATGAACACGGACTGGTTGGTCTGAAGAAGCTCTCCCATGCGTGGTCTTAGCCTGGCTGTCAGCAGTTTGGATGCTATCTTGGGCATACTATGCACAAGGCATATCGGTCTGAAGTCAAACACAGCACTCGCTTCTGGGGACTTAGGTATAAGTGTGATCAAAGCTTGGTTAAGCCTTCCAAACCCCCTCCCGTTGCCAAGGAAAAGTTTATGGACCACCGCGACAATATCCTCCTTGATTATCTCCCAAGCCTTTTGGAAGAATAGGCCAATGAATCCGTCCGGCCCAGGTTCCTTGTCCGAAGGCAACTCCTTGATTACCCCCCAAATCTCGTCTTCAGTGGACACACGATCTTGCTCGGAAAGATCAACACGCGTGACGCCCAGTCCCTCCAGATCTAGTGTGAAGTCTCGGGCACTATCCTTACCGAGCAACTCTTTATAAGCATTGTAGAACGCTTCCTCCTTGCCATTTTGATCCGTGATGATGTGTCCGTCCATGGTCAAGGAGGGTATGTAGTTTTTCATTCGTCTTCCATTTGCGACCAAGTGAAACAGCTGCGTGTTGGCGTCTCCTTCTTGCAGCCAAGAGATTCTCGATCTCTGCCTCGCAACGGTCCTCTCAAGGGAGTCCAGACCCAACACAAGCTTTTTAAGCATCCTTCTAAGCCATCTCTCCTCCTCCGTTAGCACTTGACTTTCCTGAGCACAGTCAAACCGCAAGATGACTATGTTGGTGATAGCAATTTGCAGTTTTATGTTGCCTATCTCCTTTTGTCCCCATGTTGCAAGAGCTCGGGCTGTATTACGGAGCATAATGTCAAGTCGCATGAAGGGATCCGTGATACCCGGGTCGCAGACACAAGCCTCCTTGACAACATCCAAGAAACCGTCCATCTTGACCCAAAATTTCTCAAAACGAAATCTCCTCCTGACATGCATGCGCTCATGTAACGCAAGGTGAAGCGGGCAGTGATCGGAGTACTCAGTAGATAGCGCTTGCAGCAAGCAATCCAGGTGGTCAAGCTCCCAGTCGACGGAAACAAAGGCACGGTCAATCTTTGTGAGCATGGGCGTATCCCTTTCGTTGCTCCACGTGTACTTTCGTCCGTGCAGAAAGAGCTCCTTGAGCGCGTTATCATCCACGAAACGCTTGAACTTCCCCATCATTCTCCTGTCCAAGTTGGAGTTGATTTTGTCTGCCGCGTATAGGATAAGGTTAAAGTCTCCCATAACTAGCCAAGGCCCTGGGCATAGCGATCTATGCTCCGAAAGCTCATTCAAGAAATTGATCTTGTGCTCATCCTCCTGCGGTCCGTATACTACTGTTAGCCACCATGGCACTCCCTCCGTGGGCGAGACATACCCAGTGATACTATGGGAGTCGTTGACAAAATTTGTCAAGCGTACCCGGGTGGTGTCCCAAGCCAGAAAAATACCCCCTCTAGTATCCAACGCCGGCAAATATGTGAAACCATCATAAGTCGGTCCCATGCATTGCAAGATTACAAAAGTGTCCACCACCTCTATCTTAGTTTCTAAGATACATACAATTGCCACACGGACAGAGTCCACGGACCCTCTAAGCGCCTTCCTTTTGGCCGGATTGTTAAGCCCTCGAACATTCTAGCACACTAACTCCAGGGCATTGAACGACATCTAAAAAGACGTCTCCAACACCACCGGTGCAATCGCACCTACTGCGCCAAGATCGGCTCAGCCATCCTTGCCTCCTCCGCAAGATCGAGCGGAATCACCTTCTCGAAAATCGCTGCTATGGCTCTCAACTGCGGCTCCTGAAGAGGTGAGTCAAACACCGTTCGCAGCTGACCTAGCGCATCCTTCGAGACCGCCAGATCATCACAATCAAATCCCAAGGTTTTGAGTAGAACTGTTTCAGCAGCTGAAGCTTTCGTCTTCCTTGTACCGCTGGCACAGACGGACCGGGTTGCAAGGCGTGGCGTGAATGGGTCCTGCCCTGTTTTGACCCCACGAAGCCCTTCAAACTCCTTGAGAGCGGCGGTGCTAGCTTTTGAGGAGCCCAACGCAAAATGCCTTGATATTACCCAGTGCCGCCATCTCCTTGGCAGTTAATCGCTCCTCTTGGTGTACAGATGCCATTGCACCAGCTTCCGGAACGCATCCGCTATGCAGCCGCTCCTGCATGCATGTAGCTCTTGTGGTCACATCAGCCTCCACCACATCCGCCTCGGGCTCCTGGACAGTGGGACCCAGCTCTGCCGTATCTTCTGCTGATCGTGCCATCTCCTCTGTTGTCTCTAGCTGCAGAACATCCGAAACTGGGGCCCACCCATCTGCGGCTTTGTCTGGCAGAAGCAACAGCGAGGCATCAGGCTGCATAGCCTCCTCTCCTATTCCCGCATGGGATTGGGTGGTGGTGGCCCCCACGGGACATCCCATCGTCGGACGCGCCAATTCCTCTGTCCTGTCATCCATGCTGGAATTGATCGGGATTAGCTCCACCACTGGCACGACCAGGTTGGCCTCGCCCAGTGTCTCTTTCTCAACTGCCTCGCCCAAAGATTTGTCCGCTTCCTTTGGATTGGAAGTAGACACGTTCTCGACTGCCGTCCCCGAATTTCCTGCGCCCACATCAGTTACCATATTGGCTCTGGTCCTTATCTCTTCCTGGTCAAAAGCGGTCTGCCCCTGCCCCGGCACAGCGATTGGCACCGGATCAGCCACCACAGCTGTGTGGCCTGGCCCAGCATCCAAACTTCTCCCCGGATCTTCTGTGGCCAGCTGCGGCTGCTGCACTGCAGGAGCACGAGCATCGGTGGCCACATCCTCCTGACCCAAGCCCGCCGCGGTCACCATGGAGCTGGCCCCGAGCGCGCATGCCGTCGCCGCCGCGCCAGAATCCATCGGCGGGATCCTCTTTTGAGTTTTATATCATTGACTGGTACATACAGGCTTTGCTCGGCCAGTCAATGATATGAAACTCAAAAGATGATCCAGAAATGCGTGTACGAATTTGGCGCAAACGTAATCCGCATATATATTTCCACAAGGCAATGCTTGGGTGGGTGGGGGGGGGTCAAATTGTTTGCTCAGATATTTTTTAGTGAATGCGCTGTCACACGTTAATTTTCGTGTATGAATCTTAAAGCAAGACACATAGCAATCACTCTTCACTCGCATGCATCCCTTTGAGCGAATTACAAGTTGATGACACTAAATGGCTCATCAGGATGGCAATCTGAGCAGTGAGCAATCACATCCGGATGACAAAATCTGCTTTTAGAGCATGGCAATTTTCACCAGTTCCATGAGATGTAGCATGGCAACTTTCTTCTGCAAGTATGGAAAATTTGAAGAAGTTGGAACATTTCTTTTTAGGCTGGTGATTCTCCATGTTGCATCATGGCATGTCCTAAAAAACGCATGGCAATTACTCTGCTACAACATGACAAATTCCTAATAATTTTTCTGCCAACATGACAAATACAACTGTTTTAGCATATATGGCAATTCGGTCTTCGCTGGGAGTGGTTTTTTGAGGGAACACTCCTAGATCATGGTGTTTGCTCTAGTGACCTCTCTGAGCTACTGTAAGTGCGTAATTATTCCAACAATCACATGGATGGCTCAGAGTGGGAGGGGGAGGGGGGGGGGATTCATCCTAAATTCAGATCGTTAACTCAGGTATTTTTTTTGGTGAATGCGTTGTTGCATGTTAATTTTTTTGTATGAATCTAATTATCTAAAAGCAAGAGACATAGCAATCACTCTTTGCTCACAGGCATCCTTTGAATGAACTACGAGTTGACAACACTAAATAGTTCGCTCAGGACGGCAATCTGAGCTAGCACATCCAGGACGACAAAATCTCCTTTAAGAGCATGAGAATTTTCACCAGTTCCGTGAGATGTTGCATGGCAAGTTTCTTCTCCAAGTATGGCAAATCCAAACAAATTGGAATATTTCTTATTAGGCTGGTGATTCTCCATGCCGCATCATGGCAATTTCCCGATAATGCAGGGCAATTACTCTGCTGCAGCATGACAAATTCTTGACAATTTTTCTGCAATCATGACAGTTTTTTTCTTTACAACATGGCAAATACAACGGTTTTAGTATGACAATTCTTCTGTGTTTGCTGGGAATGATTTTCTCAGGGAACACTCCAAGATCATGGATTTTGCTCTGTTGACCTCTCTGAGCTACTGTCGGTGTGTAACTATTCCAGTTATCACATGGATAGTTCAGAGGTGGTGGTGGTGGTGTTGGGGGCTAAAATCATATTGTTAGCCTAGGTATCTTTTAGTGAATGTGTTGTTACACGTTTTTTCTTGTATGAATCTAAAAGCAAGACACATACTAATCACCCTTCGCTCACACGCATCCTTACGAGTTGGCGACACTAAACGGTTCGCTCAGGACGACAATCTGAGTGAGCACTTCCAGGATGAAAAAATATGCTTTTAGAGCATGAGAATTTTCACTAGTCCCATGAGATGTAGCATGGCAAGTTTCTTCTCCAAGTATGGCAAATCTGAAAAATTGGAATATTTCTTTTTCGGGAGGGGATTCTCCATGTTGCACCATGGCAAGTCCCCGAAACCGCATGGCAAGTACTCTGCTGCAACATGACAAATTCTTGACAATTTTTTTTGCTAGCATGGCATTTTTTTTCTTTACAACATGGCAAATACAACTGTTTTAGCATGGCAATTCTTCGGTGTTTGCTGGGAGTGATTTTTTGAGGGAAAACTCCTCGATCATGGAGTTTGCTCGGGTGACCTCTGTGAGCTACCGTGAATGCATAACTGGGTCAAAATTCATAAGGTAGATGAATGTAATGCCATCTCTATTTGTTAACTTCCAAGAAAGCTCCAATTATCACATGGGTAGCTTTGGGTTTGAGGGAGGGATGAATCAAAAGCTCATAGCTCGCGAGCTTAATGACCGTTTGGGTAGGCCAATCCGGTAGCTCGCTTCTTATTAAACAGAGTTAATCGTTGATTTCAGCTCATTAACTTAACGAGCTAATGAGTTTCACGAGCTGCTCGCGAGTCGTCCATCTTAACGAGCCGAGCAGGTCGTTAATCCATCCCTAGTTTTAGCTTTGCGAAATTTCTCCTCACCTTGCAAATTCTTGCCAATTCCTGCAGTAGTGTAAAAGAAATACAAATGCACATTTCGAATCCATCTGTCAATTTTCCTTTCTGGGAAAAATTACCAAGAATAGAGGTCTCCCCCGTTTCTTCCACCTCTGTCCTCCGTCGCCGGCCTCTCCTCCTCTCCTCTCCCCAAAACCGTCTCATTTTCCACGACACAAAAGCGCGCGCGCGAGGCGCACCAACCAACCCGCCACCTCCCGCAGGACCCCGCGTCGCCCGCGCCCCGCACGCGCGCGCGCGCAAGCCCGAGGTCCCAGGAGAGGACCGACCGGCCTCGCGCCCCTCGCCGGCGGCGGCGCCATGCCGCGGCGGGGCGAGACGCAGGAGTTCCGGCCCTTCCGGCGCTGGTTCCCATTCCTCGTGCCGCTCTTCGTCGCCGCCAACATCGCCCTCTTCGTCCGCACCATGTACGTCAACGACTGCCCCGCCCACGCCGCGGCTGCCGCCGCTGCGATCGGCGGCTCCGTCGGCGGGGCCGCCGGGGCTGCCGCCGCGCACGGTTGCATGCTCGAGCCGGACCTCGGCAGGTACGCGTTCCAGCCGTACAAGGAGAACCCCCTCGTCGGGCCCACATCCGCGACGTAAGTAAGACGCCGGCCCAAAGCTTGGACCTTTGGCTCCTTCTATTGTCATAGATAGATGCCTGCATTTTGTGGAATTAGTTCAGATTTGAGCTAATGCACTTTGCTTTCGGCCTAAACTATGATAGTTTTAGGCATCAGCTTCAAGTAATTCGGCTGTTATCGGTTTATAATTTCGTAATTTTGTAGGAACTTCTTGATTTGATATGACATCCATTGGCCTTTCTTACTTTACTGTTTATAAAAGATTTATATGTATGACTAAGTTATGTATAATTCATATGCTTTTCCTACATTGTACTACCTTCCTAGTATTTGATAATGTTTAAAAAAAGTCTGCAATGTGTTTTTTTTTTCACCCTTGCTACTCCGTAGTAAGTATTGTCTGATAAGTGGCAACTGACATCTGTGCCAATTCTCCAGGCTGTTGGAAATGGGGGCACTAGAAACCGGTAAAGTTGCCAGAGATCACGAATGGTGGCGCCTCATCACTTGCATTTGGTTGCATGCTGGTGTTATCCACATACTTGCCAATATGTTGAGTCTCCTGATGATTGGGATCAGGCTTGAGAAGGAATTTGGTTTCCGTAAGTGCCGAGGCGATTCTGCATCCTCAATTCTCTGCCTACACAGTTCCTTCAAGAGCTAACAGCTACGTATATAACTTGACCATGTGTGAATGTTTGTTTATCGCAGTGAGGATCGGCACACTATATGTGATCTCGGGGGTCGGCGGTAGCTTATTGTCTGCTCTGTTTATGGTGTCAAATATCTCTGTTGGTGCTTCAGGTGCACTGTTTGGATTACTGGGCTCCATGCTGTCAGAGCTGATAACTAACTGGACAATATACGAGAATAAGGCCGGTTCTTAAATCTAAGGATTATTTTTCCAAAATTGTACTTTATTATATTTACTTTGCCTAATTTCATTCTTGTTTTGAAAATACAGTGTGCGGCTTTATTGACTCTTGTTATGATCATTGTTATCAACTTGGCTGTTGGGATCCTTCCACATGTTGACAACTTTGCTCATATTGGTGGATTTGTATCGGGTTTTTTTCTTGGTTTTGTGCTCCTAATGCGCCCACAGTTCGGATACATCAACCAGAAGAACTCTCGTCTTGGAGTTCACTCGGGCACGCCTAAATCCAAGTACAAGATATATCAAATTGTACTCTTGGTGATTGCTTTGGTGATATTAATTTGTGGGTAAATATCTTCCCTGTCAGCAGAAGAGTAATAATGTTCTGTTCGGTCTCTAGGTTTCAACTGCCTTTGCTAAACTTTATCATTGGCAGGTTCATCACTGGCTTTGTATTGCTAATGCAAGGGTTCGATGCTAGCCAGCAATGTTCTTGGTGCCATTATCTGAGCTGTGTTCCTACTTCACAGTGGGACTGTAATAAAGCACCGAGCAACTATTGCCTCGTAAGTTTTTTTACTCATATATAGTTCTAAGAAATGTCGTCGTCCCCTGAAATATCGGATGTTTGCAGTTGCGTATATAGCTTCTTTGTGGCATTCTGGACAGATGTTTCTAACAGCAAACGAAATGAGTATATTCTGAGAGCTGTGCTTGATTCTCATACCTGAGCAGTTTACTCTTCAAAAAAATTCTCTTAGATGAAAACCGCTAGAGCGTCCACCAGTGCATCCTGCTATGAGCTGATCACATGTTATAACAGTCAAAAGGTTCCCTCCCGTTGGTTTTCAACTGTGTGTCATCGCTCTCCTTTCTACATAGGACTATGTGTTGACATTATCTTACCATAGAGTGGCCTCGTCTGTTTCATTTACGTGAAACAAATGCCTGCCATTGTTTTTGTTGCTACATTTTGGAACCTTATTTCAGCCTGTAAGCATAACTAGAGCTTTCGTTTTAGTTTTACTTATTCGCCTGAAGTTTTACTGACACAAAGCTTCTGCTGCAGTCTTCACAGCTTGGAGACCAACTAAACCTGACATGTCAAAGCACTGGGAAGACAGAAACGTACGTTATCAGCAGCCCAAGCAACCCGGAGGCGGTTAAGCACCTTTGTCTCGGCCTTTGCAGCTGATGGATTGCGAATGTATGCGCTTTCGTGGCGAGAAACCGATGTCTGCAAATCTTTGGAAGGGAAAGTAGAAGCCTTTGTTCACAATGGGTGTGGCCTGTGTTATGCTTTTGGGCTTCTATAGTTCTCCTGTGTTGTATGTTGTATATTGCAAATGTCGATCGGCAGTAATGAAAGATGGATGCTTGAGTGAGGCAGTAGTTCCTGAAATCTCATGTGAGTGCTTGCATTCTTATATATCTTGTGTTATGGATGTTGAGCTTAATTAAACTGTTGTGCCGAGAGGAGGAAAGTTTGGTGAAGAAAATTTAACAGAAAACCTCACTCCATCTTGTGCATGAAGAGGAAATATATAGAACTCTCACCGTCGGAATGAGAGGGTTCAGAACGAGAGCTTGGGTCCAAGACGAGTAATTTGGAACGGAGGGAGTACATATGTTTACAATTGAAATATCATGCACCTGGAGTTTCAAATAAAATTACTCATAATAATGAAAATACCTACAAACGAAGCAGATACTATCAGGAGCCGTGACTTGCACATTACTGACCAGACTTGGGTAAAGTAACCTAGCAGTATCAGCACTGATCTACTGTGGTGCTGTCTGTGCTACATAAAACCTACATACATATCTCTACCAACTATCAGTGGACACCAATTTTTTGGTTTCTCCAAACAAATGTAGCACAGAAAGCTTGAGCCAGATACGAGATCATCAGACCAAAGCCATCAACCGCAACGTTTGTGGTTCTGTCCTTATTAAGAAGATGAAACAAAAATGGCGCAGAAGATATTGTGTTGGGGCTATTGCAGGATACCTGGTCGAATATCGCTGTCGGGATGGCAAGTGTCGCCACTGCGTTAGGGGCATCTACTATTCCAGATATCCTACCCTCACATGGACAACATGACAGCAAAAGATAGACCTGCATATATAACCCAAAGTTTGGAACTCAAGATAATGTCCCTCTGTAATTTACATGGTAGAGTACTTAATTACAAGGTGACAATATAAAATTAACCCTGGTTAGTGCCTACCTGCTCCTTTTTTTTTGGAAAATGAGGCTTGCCCCCGGCCTCTGCATCTGAACGATGCATGCAACCATATTATTAAAAGTCTCAAAGTAGCACAAAATCTTCAAAGTATTACAGCTCGCAAAAGGAGCAAAGAAACATAAAAAAAACACAATGCCACAACCGATATGAATTAAAGGACTAGGCCCTAGACTCCTATCCTATAATGCAACATCTTTCATTGGTTGCACCCAGTAACCAATGGCTCCCTGGAGTCCGTATGAATGAGTAAGGACCATGTACAGATCCATGCCGTAGCTGTGAAGATGACCTACAAGAATGTTAAAAAATGTTGTCTGTTAAAAATCATACCATTACTGCAGTTCCATATAGCCCACATAAGTGCACATATTCCAATTCAAATACGAGTCGCGGTAGTATGTCTCACCCCATCTAACCACGTCCTAAATAATGATTCAATGCTAACTAGAGGGACGATGTTGAAGGCTATATGAATCGTTCGCCAAAAGTAATTTGGCGAGAGGGCAATCTATGAAGAGATGTTGTATTGTTTCATCATGATCCCAAAAACAACATCGTGAACTGCCTACCCATCGCCGCTTTAACAAATTATCTTTGGCGAGGATCACTTGCTTGTGGGCAAACCACATAAAGATTTTAATACGCAAGGGAACCTTAACCTTCTAGATATGAATAGATCTTGGGATTGGGCCAGAATTAATAAGATCCATATAAAAAGGTTTTATCGTAAACACTCCGTTTCTAGCCAACTTCCAGTGAAATGAGTCAGGTTGCTCGGATAATTGAACATCCATCAATCTCCGTACCAAGTGCATCCAGGAATTCCAACGCTCCCCAACTAAAGATCGCCTAAACTGAATATTCAAGGGAACCGATTGTAATATTGTGCCTACGTAATCTTCCTTACGTTGCACAATATTATAAAGGCTTGGATATTGTATGGCTAATGGCGTCTCCCCTAGCCATGTATCCTCCCAAAATCTTGTTGTCATCCCATTGCCAACAAGAAATTTGGTTCTACGAAAGAACAAGTCTTTGGTTCTCATAAGCCCCTTCCAGAATGGCGAATCATTCGGCCTCGCAGTGACTTGGGCAAGAGTTTTCGATTGCAGATATTTGTTGTGTAATATCTGTGCCCACATACCGTCATTCTCTACTGATAACCTGTAAAGCCATTTACTCATAAGGCATTTATTCTTAATTTCCAGGTTTTCAATACCGAGACCTCCCTGATCCTTGGGTCGGCATAATATATCCCATCGTGCTAGGTGATACGTCTCCAACGTATCTATAATTTTTGATTGCTCCATGCTACTTTATCTACTGTTTTAGGCAATATTGTGCTTTATTTTCCACTTCTATATTATTTTTGGGACTAACCTATTAACCGGAGGCCCAGCCCAGAATTGCTGTTTTTTTTGCCTATTTCAGTGTTTCGAGGAAAAGGAATATCAGACGGAGTCAAAACGGAATGAAATCAACTGGAGAAGTTATTTTTGGAAGGAAAGCCACCGGATAGACTTGGACTCTACGTCAGAAGATACGGGAGCTGGCCACGAGGGTGGGGGGCACGCCCCCTGCCTCGTGGGGCCCCCGTAGCTCCACCGACGTACTCCCTGCACCCATATATACCTACGTATCGTAAAACTTCCAGAACAGAAGATAGATCGGGAGTTCTGCCACCGCAAGCCTCTGTAGCCACCAAAAACCTCTCGGGAGCCCTTCCCAGCACCCTGCCGGAGGGGGGATCCTTCACCGGTGGCCATCTTCATCATCCCGGCGCTATCCATGACGATGAGGGAGTAGTTCACCCTCGGGGCTGAGGGTATGTACCAGTAGCTATGTGTTTGATCTCTCTCTCTCTCTCTCTCTCGTGTTCTCTCTCGTGTTCCCTCTATGGCACGATCTTGATGTATCCCGAGCTTTGCTATTGTAGTTGGATCTTATGATGTTTCTCCCCCTCTACTCTCTTGTGATGAATTGAGTTTCCCCTTTGAAGTTATCTTATCGGATTGAGTCTTTTATGAGAACACTTGATGTATGTCTTGCCGTGCTTATCTGTGGTGACAATGGGATATCATGTGCCTCTTGATGTATGTTTTGGTGACCAACTTGCGGGTTCCGCCCATGAACCTATGCATAGGGGTTGGCACACGTTCTTGACTCTCCGGTAGAAACTTTGGGGCACTCTTTGAAGTACTTTGTGTTGGTTGGATGAATCTGAGATTGTGTGATGCATATCGTATAATCATGCCCACGGATACTTGAGGTGACAATGGAGTATCTAGGTGACATTAGGGTTTTGGTTGATTTGTGTCTTAAGGTGTTATTCTAGTACGAACTCTTTTATAGATCGATCCGAAAGAATAACTTTGAGGTGGTTTCGTACCCTACCATAATCTCTATGTTTGTTCTCCGCTATTAGTGGCTTCGGAGTGACTCTTTGTTGCATGTTGAGGGCTTGTTATATGATCTATCTATGTTATTATTGTCGAGAGAACTTGCACTAGTGAAAGTATGAACCCTAGGCCTTGTTTCCTATCATTGCAATACCGTTTACGCTCACTTTTACCACTAGTTACCTTGCTGTTTTTATATTTTCAGATTACAAAAACCTATATATACTATCTATTTTGCACTTGTATCACCATCTCTTCGCCGAACTAGTGCACTTATACAATTTACCATTGTATTGGGTGTGTTGGGGACACAAGAGACTTTTTGTTATTTGGTTGCAGGGTTGCTTGAGAGAGACCATCTTCATCCTATGCCTCATACGGATTAATAAACCTTAGGTCATCCACTTGAGGGAAATTTGCTACTGTCCTACAAACCTGTGCACTTGCAGGCCCAACAATGTCTACAAGAAGAAGGTTGTGTAGTAGACATCAAGCTCTTTTCTGGCGCCGTTGCCGGGGAGGCTAGGTAAGTGAAGGTATATCTTTAGATCTTGCAATCGAATCTTTTTGTTTCTTGTTTTATCACTAGTCTAGTTTATAAAAGAAAACTACAAAAAAATGGAATTAAGTTTGTCTCATACGCTTCACCTTTTTAATATCTTTCGTGAGTATGATGGAAAGGATAATTGTGCTCAAGTGCTAGAAGAAGAAATCTCTAAATTGTTTGGCACTAAATATTTGAATGATGAGCATGATTGCAATGTTGTTAGAATGAATTCCTTGAATATCCATGATGCTAATGATATGCAAAGCCACAAGCTTGGGGAAGCTATGTTTGATGGAGATGATATTTTTTTGTCCCCCAAGTTTTGATGAGCAAATTTACTATGATGAAAGCATGCCTCCTATCTATGATGATTATTGTGATGACACGTATGCCTTAAAGAATAATGATAACTGTCGGTGTCAAAACCGGCGGATCTCGGGTAGGGGGTCCCGAACTGTGTGTCTAGGTGGATGGTAACAGGAAACAAGGGACACGATGTTTTTACCCATGTTCGGGCCCTCTCGCTGGAGGTAAAACCCTACTCCTGCTTGATTAATATTGATGATATGGGTAGTACAAGAGTAGATCTACCACGAGATCAGAGAGGCTAAACCCTATAAGCTAGCCTATGGTATGATTGTTGTTTGTCCTACGAACTAAAACCCTCCGGTTTATATAGACACCGAAGAGGGCTAGGGTTACACAGAGTCGGTTACAATGGGAGGAGATCTACATATCCGTATCGCCAAGCTTGCCTTCCACGCCAAGGAAAGTTCCATCCAGACACAGGACGAAGTCTTCAATCTTGTATCTTCATAGTCCAAGAGTCCGGCCAAAGGTTATAGTCCGGTCATCCGGACACCCCCTAATCCATGACTCCCTCAATAGCCCCTGAACCAGGCTTCAATGACGACGAGTCCGGCGCGCAGATTGTCTTCGGCATTGCAAGGCGGGTTCCTCCTCCGAATACTTCATAGAAGATTTTGAACACAAGGATAGTGTCCGGCTCTGCAAAACAAGTTCCACTTACCACCATAGAGAGAATAATATTTGCACAAATCTAATCTGCTGACGTATTCCGCAGCGTGAAATCACGCCACGACCAAGCCTTTATTGAATCGTTTTACTGTCCCACCTCAGCACGTTTAGCGAGGTGGTTTCCTTGGCACGTCTTGTCAAAGCAGAGATCGTGTCCCCTTATTCCGGGGTTCTCACCAATACTGGCGTGGGTAACCCAATCGTGCCTGTTTGTATGTCTCCTCAATCGAAGGCGAGTTCCAAACGGTCACGGGGAGGGCTCTTGGTATTCAACCTCTTTATAAAGGGACCAAGGCTCGACTCCTTTCTTTCAATCTCAATCAAATCCGCCTCTCGCCTTGAGTTCCAACACCCAAAGCTCCAGATTCAGGCGCTTCGGACCTCCGATGATGTCCGGCTCCGACCTTCAAGGCCGGTGGATGCCTTCCTCCGTTACGGAAGAAGACATGCTAAATCTAAGAGATGCCAGGTATCTAACCGACGAAATCTCACATAGGCTGCCTGCTGAAGGGCAGGTTGTTCCCACTCCCAAGCCTGGTGAGAGCGTGGTGTTTGCGTCTCACTTCCTTCGGGGGCTAGGCTTCCAGACGGACCCCTTCGTGTGGGGGCTCATTGAGGGAGTCCTGGATTAGGGGGTGTCCGGATAGCCGAACTATCACCGTTGGCCGGACTCCTAGACTATGAAGATACAAGATTGAAGACTTCGTCCTGTGTCCAGATGGGACTTTCCTTGGCGTGGAAGGCAAGCTTGGCGATACAGATATGTAGATCTCCTACCATTGTAACCGACTCTGTGTAACCCTAACCCTCTCCGATGTCTATATAAACCGGATGGTTTTAGTCCTTAGGACAAACAACAATCATACCATAGGCTAGCTTCTAGGGTTTAGCCTCTCTGATCTCGTGGTAGATCTACTCTTGTACTACCCATATCATCAATATTAATCAAGCAGGAGTAGGGTTTTACCTCCACTGAGAGGGCCCGAACCTGGGTAAAAACATCGTGTCCCTTGTCTCCTGTTACCATCCGCCTAGACGCACAGTTCAGGAATGAAAGTGCTAGTTATCGACTAGAGGGGGGGTGAATAGGAGATTTTTATGAAAGTCTTCTTAACATGAAAGTTTCGAAGACAAACAATAGAAATGACCTAACTGATATGTAGCGGAAGATAAACTACAACAAGCAAACCATAGTCAAGTATGCTATAATGTGAAAGTACAAAGACTACTAGCAGCTTGGTAGTAAGGATCAGGATGGAAGATAGTATGAAGCCAACAAGCGATAGTAGTCAAGCAATGAAGTTAAACAGGTTCGACAACTAGGTAATGACTTCACGAAGACAAACATTAAGTAAAGGAAGGGAGAGGATAGAACCAGTCACTTGTTGAAGACACATGATTTGTTGGACCAGTTCCAGTTGCTGTGACAACTGTACGTCTGGTTGGAGCGGCTGAGTATTTAAACCCGAGGACACACAGTCCCGGACACCCAGTCGCTGAGCACGCAGCTCAGGACACCAAGTACTCACCGTATTGTCCTTGAACTAAGGACACACAGTCCTCACCCAATCACTCTGGTAAGTCTTCAAGGTAGACTCCCGAACCTTAACAGACTTCGTTCACCGGCAATCCACAATGACTCTTGGATGCTCAGAACGCGACGCCTAACCGGCTGGAGGATACACAGTCCTCAAGTGTAATAAGTCTTTAGGTCACACAGACAGAAAGACTTCAGTGATGCCTAACACTCTTTGGCTCTGGGTGTTTGGGCGTTGTCCTCGCAAGGATTTCTCTCTCTCAAAGGCTTTGAGGTGGGTTGCTCTCAAACGACAAAAGCCATGAACTAACTCTGAGCAGCCACCAATTTGTGGTGTAGGGGGTGGGCTATTTATAGCCACAAGGCAACCCGACCTGATATGTCCGAAATGACCCTGGGTCACTAAGGAACTGACACGTGTTCCAATGGTCAGATTTCAAACACACACGACAACTTTACTTGGGCTACAAGCAAAGCTGACTCATCCAGCTCTGGATAAGATTTGCTCTCATTGTCTTCGCTCGAAGACATAGGATTTGGATTGAGCATCACTTCAGTCATTCTGACTTTGTTCACTTGGACCCCACTTAACAGTACGGTGGTTCCTATGACTCAACAAAGAAGAAAAGGAAACAACAAAACAACACAGTCTTCGCGCTCCATAGTCTTCACTCAATGTCTTCTCATGTCATAGTCTTCAATATGAATATCTTCACATACCACCATTGCCGTCAATGTCTTCATACATTTTTAGGGGTCATCTCCGGTAGGTAAACCGAATCAATGAGGGACACTACCTGCGTTATCCTGCAATTCTCACAAACGCATTAGTCCCTCAACCAACTTTGTCATCAATACTCCAAAACCAACTAGGGGTGGCACTAGATGCACTTACAATCTCCCCCTTTTTGGTGATTGATGACAAACTGGTTGAAGTTTTCAACGGGGATAAAGTATGTGAAATTGTGAAGGATAGAGTATTGTCTTCATAAGTGGCAAAGGCTCCCCCTGAAGATGTGCATATAAGTAATTTGCTTTTGGAATGCAAATGCACATGGCAGGTTGTACTTGGGGAGATCCTCTTCAACTTATGAAGATAATTCATCATGCATGAAATGATATAACTAAGAGAGTGACATGCATAATGAAAAATGGACGTCTGCAGAATGATCTAAGTGAGGAAGTTATCATTGCACATGAAAAAGGCAAATAAGTAGCAGACGACCATCGAGTTAAAGTGTTACAACTCAAAGAACGAAATGTATCAAAAGCAAGAGTTGTAACCACTAGGAAAAATATAAAGCAACCGCCCATTTGAACCCGCTTGAAGACTATCAAACTCATATGCTTCTCCCCTTTTGTCAGTAATGACCAAAAAGGTTTGAAGACATAGAGCATCTACTCATTCTCATGAGGAGTAGGTGAAGCAGCAGGGTTGTCGTTGTTGTTTGGCGGCGCAGACGAACTTGGTGTAGTGTCGATGCGTGCAGAAGTAAGGGGCGGTGAAGTAGCATCGTCTTCATCATCGATTACTTTGGCATTCACAGTTGCCGCGGAGGAAGAATAGTCAGAGTCTTCAAGGGATGGAGTTCGACGTAGGACAGCATTCCGTGGAGGAGTGGAGTCAAACTTGAATCTTTCAGTGAAGCCATCATCTTGAAGATCTTCTTCAGCACTAAGCAGCGTCAAACTCTTCCATGATCGCCGACAGGTCTTGTGAGTGACAAAAGCATTCTTGGTGGCAAGATTTCGAATGCGATTGACGTCCACCAATAGGCTTTGCATTTGTCGCTTGAGCCAAAAGTGATGCTTGTCTTGTTTCTGATGAAGTGCCACAAGAAGTTCTCGGTCATTTAGGACGCGAGAGCGCTTCTTAGGCCTTTGGGCAATTGTGCTCTCAGTAGCTTCAGTTTGCACACGATGAGGCAGACGAGTGTTTCCAGCCATTGGATAGACACGAGTTACTGCTTGGACTCCATCCATGGGCTGAGTGAAGCTTTGGTGTTCAGCATTTTGAAGACAAAGAGGCTTCTTGGCAGGCTCAGGGTATATGGCGTCAACTGACATATCAACCTCTGGTAGAAAGATCAGATGATTGCGAGCAGAGGGCTGATAGTTGATAGTAGAGTGTAGCTTGATGAGGCGCATGACCCATGGAGCATAGAATTTCAGGCCAAAAAGGTCAGATCCAGATGCAACCAGTTGCCTGATGAAGAATTCTTGTGTATTGAAGCTGATGCCATTGAGGATGTAAAAGACCAATGTCTTCATGGCTCCTTCAAGTTTTGCAGCTGATGAATGTCCTTTGATAGGCCATAGAGTCCGCCTGATGATGTGATATATTGTGTGAGGCAGATACTCAAGGTCATCAACAAAGAACTCCTTTGGGTATTCAGCGTCAGGTGGCAGAGGCTTCATCATGCTCAACATCTGGCTCATGTTGGACTCTGGCTTGTGGAAGATGCTCTCCAGTGCATTGCGGTGGAGTTGACAATCATGTTCGAACAGCTCTCCGGGAGTGGGTAGGCCTGTAAGCTCAATGATGTCAAGAGCTTTGGCTTCATGATGAACATTTCCTGTCATCCACTCGAGAACCCATGTCTTCGTATCCCTGTTGTAGCCGCGAATGTGGAGGGTAGCATAGAATTGAAGCAAAAGTTCCTCATTCCAATGTTCTTTGTCTGTCACAAAGCTGAGCAAACCAGCATCACGAAAGCAGTCAAGTGCTTTTCCTAAGCATGGCAGTCCAGCAATGGCTTCAGTGTCGAGGCGAATATGAGGGAAAATGCGCCCTTGATCATACAGAACTTAGGAGTAATAGCTTCGTTGCTGATAACTCCAGAAATGATCAGATGCTATTCTTGGCCTTGAGTAGGGGTTCTTTGCACTGTCAAAGAAGGTGTTGTGGCTTTTGAAGCCATTTGCATTGAAGGACCCTGTAGAGGTGGCAGTACCTGGGAACCTTGGTAGTCTTGGCTTTGGTTTCTGGACCTGAGGCCTATGCTCAATATGATAATCAAATTGAGGACCAGAGGCAGTAGGCGGAGGGACCAGAATGGGCCATTTGACAGTGATAAGCTGGCCATAGTTGTATGCTTGCTCAATTGTATGAGGCCTTGGTGGCGGAACAGGAGCAGTGGCAACAACCGAGTCTTCAGGCTGCACAACAGAAGCTTCAGGAGTAGTTGCATCATTGGCTTCGAGCATATTGGTTGGTGCAAGCTCCACACTTGCTTCAGCCATGACTACGTCATTGGCTTCATTTGTGTTGGTGGTGGCAGCCTCAAGATTCTCAACCTCCACTTGATGAGCTGGAGGGTCTGGCACTGGCACGTTCACTTCAGGAGCAACTTCTTCAGTAATGGGGGGAGTAGGGACACGTTCTTCTTCTTGTTTGTCATCGGCTGATGCAGCCGGATTGTCTTCAGCAGCTTGGGCGTCAGACACGGAGACATTCATAGTCAGAGTGGCTTCTGGGAACACTTGACGTGCAATAGATTGGTGGTGCACTTCTCCTTCTGGAACGCTCGAAAGAGGGACTTGCGGCCTTGGTCCTTTGCGAAGCCTGCGTAATGCTTGCGACGCCTTTGGAGATGGAGTAAGCTGGGCCTCATCCTCTTCTTCTTGCATAGGTGGTGTGACTTGTTGTTGTTGGGGAGTACTTGGGTAGTCTTGTTGTTGTGGGTGATCAGCCCATGATGCATCCAGAGCAATTGGCATCAGAGGACGACCAATGCTGATGAGTTCGCTGTTCGTGAGAACAGGCGATGATACCACATTGTGTTCAATCTGAGGAAGAACTTCATCATCTTCAACATTGTCATGGTGATCAATGTCTTCAGCAGTGGTGGGATCAACTGCTGGAATGTCTTCAGCTTCATAAGCCTCTGTGGAAGCAGGCTCATGAACTATCATCCGTTGTTCTTGGTGTTCAGATGCAGGGCGAACCATTGAGATAGGTTCAACAACTAAGGGCTCTGTGGGAGCAGCCCGATTCTTCTTGGTTTTGCGCTTCTGCTTGGAGGGAGCAACATTAGAGGCTTCTGTATTTTTCCTTTTTCTGGCTTCAGCCTCGGCAGCCATCGTCTTCTTCAGTTCTGAAGCGGTTGACTTGACCTTTGGCTTAGAGCCAGTCATGCTGCTTGGGAAGACTATGCGAGGTTCTTCCTGCCTTGAAGGTGCAGATTGGTCAGTTGATAGCTTCTTATTCTTTGTAGCAATTCTGGGGTCAATGCCAGGACGACCAAGAGCCTTGCGCTTCTCAGCCTCATTGTAGGCTAGCACACACTTGTCAGCCAGACTCTTCATGCGCTCCCGAGAGCCTCTAGCTTCTTCGCGCTTCGTGTGAAAGGCTTCTTTGAGCTCGTGAAGCATGATCTTGAAGTTTTTGACATCTTGCACGCTGAGCTTGGACACATGCTTCTTGAACTGAGCTTTTTCATAGTCGATCTTGTGCTTCAGTTCAACGATGCGCTGAGCAAGAGCTAGCTCAGAAGCAATGGCGCCATTGAAGGAGACGCTGAGGCCAATGGGAAGTTGCAGATCATCAAAGCTGAGATTTGGGGTGTCAAACCACTCATCAATGAAGTTATGGATGGTTGCCACATCAAAGAGAGGCAAATCATTGAAGATCTCTGCTTCTTCCTTGCTCTTGATCATTTGCTCAAGAGCATCATCTGCAAGATCTTCATCGCTGGACAGATCAATGTGCTCTTCTCGCAGAATGGCAGCATGAGTCAATGTCTGATCAGTATTTTTGATGATTTTCTTTTTCTTCTCCGTCTTCTTGGAGATACATGATAGATCTTCAGACTGCACACTGTCTTCAGGAGGTGCAGTGGCCAGTGGCTTCACACGTGAAGCTTTTGGAGGAGGAGCTGATCGTGAAGCCTTAGTCTTCGTTAGCTTCTGCGGCTTTGGAGGAGGAGCTGGGGCTTCATCAGTGTTAGCATCATTATCAGAATGATCCACTTTGGCAGCTTGGACCAAGAGGTAAGTGATGAGGCCATCAAGGTTGGCGAAGGGGCCAATGACATTGGGTTCTGCATTACGTGAGCCGTCAGCATGGGGAGCAGAGGGACCAGGGTTGAAGTCTAACCCCAATGACTTCTTGTTTTCCTTGGCCGATGCCTTTGCGTGCTGGAAGTTGCGCTTGAAGAGATTATCGTCACGACAACAGAGCAATGATGATGGGTTGGCATTTTTAGGCTGAGGTCCACGGACCATACAAGGATAGAAACCCTGTGCAATAGCTTCAGCTCTGTTCTTGGGTGGAAGGCCTCGATAGAGAATATCACCCCAAGGACTTTTGATAGCATTCTTCTCAGCGTATTCTTGGGTCATGAACTTGTATTTGAACCATTGTTCAGCCCAATATCGTCGAATCCATTGGATTCATGTCTTGCGCTGATTATAATCCTCTTCAGGATCTGTCTTGTAAAGTTCTGTGAGGTCATCAGGCAAATCTTTTGATGTTCCCCCTCGACGCTGTCTGCCACCCTTCCTTACTGATTTCTCTGCAGCCATGAACTTTAAACTGAATGGCTTCAATACGTTCAAAGGCTTCAAAGACTTTCGCTTGCTGGATAACCAGGAACTGGCTTCGGGAGAGTTAATTTGATGCTGTAAGAATTCTGCAAACGAATGCAAACTATGAGAACCTAGGGATTCTCCCACGGACATGTACCTGTGACAGCATTAGAGATGCGAGGGAAGGGGAAGAGGTCATATGCATTCTCAGAAGATTTTGAAGATAAATCAGTTTGAAGACATTGACCTCATGATGCGAAGACATTCACTTATATGTTGAGAGTTGGTTCTAGATTTGTACGAATCTGTGAATAAGTACAAGTGAGGAATCTAACTGGATATGAAGCTTAACTGAATATACTAGGCAGTATGAGATGCAGACAGAATAGATCTAACATTGTATAGGCAGAGACCAATTTTGGTAAGTAGGATGAATCTATGAGGATAAAAAAGATGGTAAAAATAGAGTTGTATTTACCACACGAAGAACTGCTAGATGGGATGAATAGGAGACCGAGCAGTTCAATCCATCGTGCCTTACTTGGCGACGGAGGACACCTACGGCGGCGGCGGAGAGGACGATGTCCGCGGCCGGTGTGAGGACGGAGTCGGAGAAGTCGCGGCAGCTAAGCGCTTCATCGCTGGCGTCGTCGAGAGCTAGCGGTGGCGCTAGGGTTTTGACGAGGTGGAGAGGTGGAAGAAGGTTTTCTTTACCGCAGGGGGCATGTATTTATAAGGAAGTGTGCGGCACATCGCAATTACGCAGGTGCCCCTGGCGGTTCACATCTGAGGGGCACGTGGCAAGCATGCAACATACTCAGAGTTGTCCCACGTTCCCACACCCGCCAGTTTTGTCGGATAGTTGTTCCGGCTTCTCCGGATTTCAAACAATAAGGATGGATCATTTAAAACAGACTTAATGTTTATCTCTGTGTCTTCTGCTGACAAGGACACAGAGAAGACATTTGACAGTTTCAATAGAATGCATATGATTTGGACAGATAGAGTTTGAGATAGAAAGCATAGAGAGATTAGGGTCCGATCACATTCACTTAGTTCAAAAGATTCAACTAGGAAGACATAGCTATAAGTGAATGCCGTAGAGGATAGAACACTAGTGTATTTATCTGAAAGTAATCAAATCATAGTGAAGAAAATCATGAAGATAAATTGAAATTGAAGTCAAACTAAATGCGAAGACATTGCAAAATAACGCCATGAGTGAAACACTTCAAACCGAGAAATTTGGTGGTGGCGTTACCCACCGTATAGGAAGTATTAGACCCAGACACGACGCACAATTATCGTGGCGCTCCAAAGTCAAATTCCATGTCAATGTATTCACACTCAGAATGTAAGTCTTCATTGATTGAAGATATACTTTACTTCGTGTGTTGCACATCTAAGTCATCAACATGCATAAGTGTTAGGATGTGTGCCTGATCACAAGACATTTGAGGATTCCAAGATATTTAGCTAACACCGTAACTTGCAAAAACTTTTCTCATCCAAGGGCTTTGTGAAGATATCTGCCAGTTGCTCTTCAGTGTTGACGTGAATGATGTCAATATCTTTCTTCATGACATGATCTCTGAGAAAGTGATGACGAATTTCAATGTGCTTTGTCTTCGAGTGCTGGACTGGATTGTTGGCAATCTTGATGGCGCTTTCGTTGTCGCAGAAGAGAGGCACTTGTTTCAGATTGATGCCATAGTCCTTGAGAGTTTGCTTCATCCATAGAAGCTGAGCGCAGCAAGATCCAGTAGCAATGTATTTAGATTCAGCAGTTGAGAGTGATACACAGTTCTGCTTCTTTTAAGACAAACAGACAAGTGATCGTCCCAGAAAGTGACATGTGCCTGATGTAGACTTGCAATCCACCTTGTCACCAGCATAATCAGCATCCGAGAATCCAACCAGATCAAATTTGAGCCCTTTGGATACCATAATCCGAGTGTTGGGGTGTAAGCCAAATATCAAAGAATTCGCTTCACAGCTAAGTGATGCGATTCCTTTGGTGCCGCTTGGAATCGAGCACACATGCAAACACTAAGCATAATATCTGGCCTAGATGCACATAGGTAAAGTAAGGAACCAATCATGGAGCGGTATACCTTTTGATCAAACTCTTTACCATTGTCGTCGGGACCCAGATGGTGTTTGGCTGGCATAGGCGTCGTGTAACCTTTGCAATCTTGCATTCCAAACTTCTTCAGACAATCTTTGAGGTATTTTTCTTGAGATATGAAGATGCCATTCCTTTGCTGACGGATTTGAAGACCAAGGAAGAACTTCAGCTCACCCATCATGGACATCTGATATTGCTCTTGCATCATGTATCCAAACTCATCACTATACTTCTGGTTGGTGCAGCCGAAGATAATGTCATCCACATATATTTGGCACACGAACAGTTCACCATCATATGTCTTCGTGAAGAGTGTGGGATCGAGGGATCCAGGTTTGAAGCCTTTGCTCTTCAGGAAGTCTTTGATCGTATCATACCAAGCGCGAGGAGCTTGTTTGAGGCCATACAGTGCTTTGTTTAGCTTGTACACCATATCAGGATGTTTTGGATCTTCAAAGCCAGGTGGTTGAGCAACGTATACTTCTTCTTCAATTTTGCCGTTGAGAAATGCACTCTTCACATCCATTTGATGTAGGAAGATATTGTGGTGGTTAGCATAGGCTAGCAGTATGCGAATAGCTTCAAGCCTAGCCACAGGAGCAAATGTTTCATCGAAGTCAATTCCTACAACTTGAGTATATCCTTGAGCCACAAGACGTGCTTTGTTTCTAACGACTTGACCATACTCATCTTGCTTGTTTCGATATATCCATTTTGTGCCAATAATGTTATGCTTGCGAGGGTCAGGACGCTTGACTAGTTCCCAAACATTGTTCAGCTTGAACTGTTGAAGTTCTTCTTGCATAGCTTGTATCCATTCAGGTTCCATAAAGGCTTCAACAACTTTCTTGGGATCTGATATTGACACAAACGAAAAGTTCCCACAGTAATTTGCTAACTATGTTGCTCTTGAGCGAGTAAGTGGACCAGGTGCATTGATGCTATCAATTATCTTCTCAATTTGTACTTCATTTGCAACACGAGGATGAATTGGACGAAGACCTTGCTCTTGCTGATCATTGTTATCATTGGGAGGATTGTCTTCGGTCTGAGCATTGTCTTCAGGTTGGTTTGGTGCAGAAATGATAAGTTCCTCTTCAGGCTGTGCTTCAGAAGGCATGATTTCACCAGTTCCCATCAGCTTGATAGATTCGCTGGGCGGAGCTTCATCTAGTGTATTTGGCAGGAGCTCTCTTTGTGAACCATTGGTTTCGTCAAATCGCACGCCCATAGTTTCAACGATTTTGTAGAGATAGAGGTTGAAGACTCTGTAAGAGTGCAAGTCCTTTCCGTAACCAAGCATGAAGCCTTCATGAGCTTTAGGTGCAAATTTTGACTTGTGATGGGGATCCTTGATCCAGCACCTAGCTCCGAATACTCTGAATTAACTGACATTTGGCTTCTTGCCAGTAAGGAGCTCATAGGATGTTTTGTTCAGAAGCTTATGGATGTAAACATGGTCGATGATGTGACATGCTGTATCAATAGCTTCAGGCCAGAACTTTCTTGGTTTCTTGTACTCGTCGAGCATTGTTCGAGCCATCTCAATGAGGGTTCTATTCTTGCGCTCTATGATGCCATTTTGCTGAGGTGTGTATGGAGCAGACAACTCATGAGTGATTCCCATTGTATCCAGATAAAGATCAAGTCTGGTGTTCTTGAACTCAGTGCCGTTGTCACTTTTGATATGCTTGATCTTGACGCCATAATTTTTCATGGCTCGATTGGCGAAGCGTCTGAAGACATCTTGCACTTCAGTCTTGTAGATAATTATGTGCACCCATGTATATCTTGAGTAGTCATCAACAATGACGAAGCCATAGAGACAAGCAGTTGTTGTGAGGGTAAAGTAGGGAGTAGGGACAAATAAGTCCATGTGTAACAGCTCGAAGGGTTGAGATGTCGTCATGATTGTCTTCGAGGGGTGCTTTGCCCTAGTCATCTTTCCAGCTTCACAGGCACCACACAAATGATCCTTCTTGAACTTGACACCCTCGATGCCTATGACATGCTTCTTCTTGACGAGTGTGTGTAAGTTCCTCATGCCAGCATGCCCCAGCCTCCGATGCCAGAGCCAACATTCTGAAGCTTTTGCAAGAAGACATACGACAAGCTGTGGACCTGCTGAGAAATCTACCATGTACAGATCATCTTTCCGATACCCTTCAAAGACTAGAGACTTGTCAGATTCCATTAGTAGTAGGCAACGATATTTTCCGAATAGCACAATCATGTTCAAGTCACAAAGCATTGAGACAGACATTAAGTTGAAACCAAGGGATTCAACAAGCATCACTTTATCCATGTGTTGATCCTTTGAGATTGAAACTCTACCTAGACCCAATACCTTGCTTTTACCAGTGTCAGCAAATGTGATGTGACTCTTGTCTGATGGACGTAAGGTTGAGTCCATGAGAAGACTTCGATCACCAGTCATATGATTAGTGCATCCACTGTCCATAATCCATTCTGAAGCGTGAGGTGTCATACCCTTAGCACCCCTTGCCATGAGGCATGGTGAAGATGAAGACGATTCAGGTGCAAAGGTCATCTCTTTAAGAGACTCCTTGTAGTCCTCAAACCAATGACCATGACGAGTACGATGACCTTCATAGACCTCAGAAAGCCGGTCCCAGATTAGCTTCGCGTGATTGAGGTGCATGACGTTCCTGAACTGATTTCGGGACAGATAGGAGCAGATGACATCCTTTGCCGTGAGGTTCAGTAGAGTGTACTTGCGAATGTCATCAGCCTCCGCCATCTTGCATAGATCGGTAAGACCAATCTCAATGACGGTCCATAGTTCGCTATCCATAGCCATGTGTCGCTTCTTCATCATGGCCTTCCACCGAGGATACTCATGATCGTCAACGGTGGGGCAAGATACATTCCTCAATCCTGCAGTCGACATAGCTAAACTCCAGGTGGTTAAACGAATCACACAAAACAAGGGAGTACCTTGCTCTGATACCAATTGAAAGTGCTAGTTATCGACTAGAGGGGGGGTGAATAGGCGATTTTTATGAAAGTCTTCTTAACATGAAAGTTTTGAAGACAAACAATAGAAATGACCTAATTGATATGCAGTGGAAGATAAACTACAACAAGCAAACCATAGTCAAGTATGCTATAATGTGAAAGTACAAAGACTAATAGCAGCTTGGTAGTAAGGATCAGGATGGAAGATAGTATGAAGCCAACAAGCGATAGTAGTCAAGCAATGAAGTCAAACAGGTTCGACAACTAGGCAATGACTTCATGAAGACAAACACTAAGTAAAGGAAGGGAGAGGATAGAACCAGTCACTTGTTGAAGACACATGATTTGTTGGACCAGTTCCAGTTGCTGTGACAATTGTACGTCTGGTTGGAGCGGATGAGTATTTAAACTCGAGGACACACAGTCCCGGACACCCAGTCGCTGAGCACGCAGCTCAGGACACCAAGTCCTCACCGTATTCTCCTTGAACTAAGGACACACAGTCCTCACCCAATCACTCTGGTAAGTCTTCAAGGTAGACTCCCGAACCTTCACAGACTTCATTCACCGGCAATCCACAATGACTCTTGGATGCTCAGCACGCGACGCCTAACCGGCTGGAGGATACACAGTCCTCAAGTGTAATAAGTCTTCAGGTCACACAGACAGAAAGACTTCAGTGATGCCTAACTCTCTTTGGCTCTGGGTGTTTGGGCGTTGTCCTCGCAAGGATTTCTCTCTCTCAAAGGCTTCGAGGTGGGTTGCTCTCAAACGACAAAAGCCGTGAACTAACTCTGAGCAGCCACCAATTTATGGTGTAGG
This sequence comes from Triticum dicoccoides, assembly GCF_002162155.2. Classification (NCBI taxonomy): domain Eukaryota; kingdom Viridiplantae; phylum Streptophyta; class Magnoliopsida; order Poales; family Poaceae; genus Triticum; species Triticum dicoccoides. The sequence continues at coordinate 66,213,674 of NC_041385.1, forward strand.
GGGTGGGCTATTTATAGCCACAAGGCAACCCGACCTGATATGTCCGAAATGACCCTGGGTCACTAAGGAACTGACACGTGTTCCAATGGTTAGATTTCAACACACACGGCAACTTTACTTGGGCTACAAGCAAAGCTGACTCATCCAGCTCTGGATAAGATTTGCTCTCATTGTCTTCACTTGAAGACATAGGATTTGGGTTGAGCATCACTTCAGTCAGTCTGACTTTGTTCACTTGGACCCACTTAACAGTACGGTGGTTCCTATGACTCAACAAAGAAGAAAAGGAAACAACGAAACAACACAGTCTTCGCGCTCCATAGTATTCACTCAATGTCTTCTCATGTCATAGTCATCAATCTGAATATCTTCACATACCACCATTGTCGTCAATGTCTTCATACATTTTTAGGGGTCATCTCCGGTAGGTAAACCGAATCAGTGAGGGACACTACCTGCGTTATCCTGCAATTCTCACAAACGCATTAGTCCCTCAACCAACTTTGTCGTCAATACTCCAAAACCAACTAGGGGTGGCACTAGATGCACTTACAGGGAACCCCTACCCGAGATCCGCCGGTTTTGGCACCGACATTGGTGCTTTCAATGAGAGTTCCTCTGTGCTGTCGCCATCAGGAAGGATGCCTCATCCCGTCTTTAAAGACGGCACCGTTGCCAAAGGAGCTTTGGCCATCGGCCAAACTCTCCGGCTAGGGGGTTTTCTTATGACCGCCTGTTCGGCCGCTGCATCGACAATGACTTCTTGGGTCATTAAAAAGCAATCTTCACGTCAACTCGGAACTCATCAAGCAGTTAGATCCGATGGAGCTCTCCTCCTTGAACAAGCTCTTGGATCGCATCGCCGCCCTGGGAATCGCTACAGATTACGACCAGATTGGGCCTAAAACCGATCTGAGAGAGATTAACTCTCCCTAGGCTACCCACCACGTTGCTATGGTAGAGGAACAATACGGCGGCCCTTCTTCTATCCTAAGGACTAGCTATGTCTGGATTCCTGACTCCTCCATGCCGGATTCCCGCGGAGGGGAGAACACCACTCAAGCCCTGAACTTAAAGTCAGGCAGCGGGCCAGATTCATCGGACAACGTCCAAGAACTCAAGCTTCCAAGTTCGGAAGCTTCTTGGCCCCTGAGTCTTAGATCGGACGGAGTTCGGAATTTAACTCCACCCGCCCGCCCAAACATAAGCGATCTATCCCAAATCCGGCAAGAGCCCACTGAAACAGTACATCATTACTGGGCCAAATTCCTCCTGGTCATCAACAGGATAAAGGACTACCGTGAAGAGGACGCAATTTCATTGTTCTGCATTAATTGCACGGACAAAGGAATCCTCAATGCCGTAAGTCATCGCGAAATTACACGCTTTGCCGACTTGGCATCCATAGTATGAAAGTACTGTGCGATGGAGAGCGCCAGGAAAACCGAATTCAAATTTTGGGATAATCCAGCCTTGAACACAACCCCAGTCCAAAGTAAAAGGGTGCATCATTACCAAGCACCTGAGTCAAATACCAAAAAGCAAAAAACCTTTAAAGGGCATGGAACCGTACTGGAGGGATGGCTCAACGGACCCTGCAAAACTCATAGTACAGAGGGCGCCACGCCAACTCATAGCCTTAGAGCATGTTGGATACTACGGCGGGTGGCCAAAAGTGGCGAAGAGCTTCTAGATTCAGAGCACCAACCCAGCAATACCAGTACGATATTAACAGTCTTCGAAACTTTCGCATCAAATAATATGCGGAAACAAACAATCCGCAGCCTCACCGAAGTCCACCAGGTAGCAACAATAAATCCATGGAGTGACACGGCTATTACCTTCAACGCCAGCGACGAACCTAAATTCTGAACAGCCCGAGCACCAGCCGCATTGGTCCTCAGTCCAATAGTGGACGGCTTTCGCCTTACCAAGGTACTCATGGATGGCGGCAGCGGATTAAACCTCATTTACGAGGAAACCCTTCAAAAAATGGAAATAGACTGGAGCCGCATTGAGCGAAGCAGCATAACCTTTAGAGGAATAATCCCAGTAGGGAAGCATGCTATACAGAAAAAATCACACTGGATGTAGTGTTCGGCACGCCGGACAATTACAGGTCCAAGGAGGTCACATTCCAAGTGGCCCCGTTCAGCAGCGGATACCACGCTTTATTACGGCGGGAGGCATTCACAATTTTTCAAGTTATACCCCATTACGGGTACATGAAGCTCAAAATGCCCGGACCCAACAGAATCATCACTCTTGTTAGTGACCCGGACATAGCACTCCGCGCTGAAAATAAAACAGCCGCACTTGCCCTGCAGGCGCTACTCGAAGCCCTAGCGGTCGAGGAACTCACTACGCTGCGCTCCACGGTGAACAGGGACGATGTGATACTCGATAAGAGATCCAAGTCCACCTCTTTTAAACCGGCGGACGAAATAGTCAAATTCCAAGTGCATCCAACGGACCCTACAAAAACGGCCTCCATCGGGGCAGAATTAAAACCTGATGTCGACGCCGCACTACGAGAATTCCTACGGGAAAATTGGGATATCTTCACCTGGCACCCTTCAGACATGCCAGGAATCCCACGCCGGCTGGCAGAGCATAGCCTAAATATCCTAAAAGGATTCAAGCTAGTCAAATAAACTCTTCGGCGCTTCTCCGAACCCAAGAGACAGGCCATGGGAGAGGTACTAGCCAAACTATTTGAGGCCGTATTCATTAGAGATATAAAACATCCGGACTGGCTAGCAAACCTGGTAATGGTACCAAAGAAGGACAAATCCTGGCGCCTGTGTGTCGATTTCAAGGACCTTAACAAGGCTTGCCCAAAGGATCCCTTCCCTCTTCCCCGCATCGATCAAATTATCGACGCTACCGCAGGGCACGATTCATTGTGCTTCCTCGACGCATACTCTGGCTACCACCAAATTAAGATGGCAGAGCCAGACCAAGCCGCAATAGCATTCATCACTCCATACGGCCCATTCTGCTTCAACACAATGCCCTTTGGGCTCAAAAACGCCGGCGCAACATACCAGCGCATGATTCAGACATGTCTGGCAAATCAGATCGGCAAAACAGTGGAGGCATACGTAGACGATGTGGTCGTCAAATCCAAGCATGTCAAAACTCTAGTAGACGACTTGAGGCTCACATTCGACAATCTCCGAGTATATGACATTAAGCACAACCCAGAAAAATGCGTTTTCGGCGTACCAGCCGGAAAGCTCTTGGGCTTCATCGTATCCGGTAGAGGAATTGAAGCAAACCCAGCCAAGATCCGAGCTCTGTCACAATTGGATATCCCAAAAGACCTCAAGCAAATACAAAAATTGACTAGATGCGTGGCGGCTCTAAGCCGCTTTATCTCCCGCTTAGGAGAAAAGGCATTACCCCTTTATCGCCTCCTGCGGCGCACCGAACACTTCGACTGGACGGATGCCGCCACAGCCGGACTCGAAGAAATCAAAGCCGTATTGGCAACAAATCTGGTCCTGGCCGCGCCCAATACGGGCGAACCAATGCTATTATACATCACGGCAACCCATCAAGTCGTAAGCGCGGTGCTCGTTGTCGAACAAGAAACGGACGGACACAAGTTCCCTCTCCAAAAACTAGTTTACTACGTGTCCACTGTCCTAACTCCATGCAAGTCACGATACCCGCATTATCAAAAGATAGCATATGCAGTGTTCATGGCATCCCGGAAGCTGCGACACTATTTCCAAGAGTGTTCGATAACAGTAGCCTCCGAAGTACCTCTTAATGACATTATAAACAACCGCGACGCAACGGGCCGGATTGCCAAATGGGCCATCGAGCTCCTCCCGTTCGACATAACTTACAAGCTAAGGCAAGCTATTAAGTCACAGGTTTTGGCCGACTTCATCACCGAATGGACTGAAGCCGAACTCCCTAAAGAGTACGGCGCATATTCCAATTGGATCATGCACTTCGATGGCTCCAAAATGTTGGCCGGTCTGGGGGCTGGCATCGTTCTGACATCCCCAACCGGAGATACAATCCAATACATACTTCAGATAATGTACATAGACTCCAACAACGCAGCCGAATACGAGGCCCTTCTACATGGTCTCCAGATGGCAGTCTCCATGGGCATTCAGCGCCTAGAGGTCCGCGGGGATTCAAACCTCGTGATATCCCAAATAAATGGAGACTTTGATGCCAAGGATCCGAAAATGGCAGCTTATCGCAACGCCGTCCTAAAAATGTCAGCTCAGTTTGAGGGGCTTGAATTTCACCATATAGCCCGGGAGAACAACTAGGCAGCAGACGTGTTGGCACGCATTGGCGCAAAGCGCGATGCCGTCCCTCCCAATATCTTCCTAGAGAGGCTTTTCAAGCCATCCGTATCGTGGGAGGGAGAGTCCGGAAATAATAGCCCGGACCTAACCACACTTCCCCTCACCGAACATTCCGAATAATTGGTGGCTCCGCCACCGAAATAACACCGTCAGCCCACACAATAATGGCAGTCATTGCCCCGTGGACAGAACCATTCCTAGCCTACCTAACTAGGCAGGAACTTCCCGAGGACCAAAACGAGGCCCGCTGCATAGTGCGGCGATCTAAAGCCTATAAGGTCCATGAGGGAGAGCTTTATAAGAAAAGCACAACCGGAGTCCTTCAAAGGTGTATCTGCGAAGAGGAAGGGCAAAATCTTCTGGCTGAAATTCATGCGGACTTGGCGGGCACCATGCTGCAGCCCGGGCCCTTGTAGGCAAGGCCTTTCGTACATGATTTTATTGGCCGACGGCCCGGGCAGATGCTCAGGACTTGGTCCAACGATGCGTAGGATGCCAGCTCTTTGCTAATCAAAGCCACATGCCACCCACCGCCCTCAAAACTATACCCATCACCTGGCCGTTTGCGGTCTGGGGGCTTGATATGGTCGGACCCCTTAAAGGAGGAACCCACAAGCAAAAATACCTACTGGTCATGGTGGATAAATTCACCAAATGGATAGAGGCAAAGCCTGTTAAGATGGCCGAATCCGGAACGGTGATAGACTTCATATCAGGGGTAGTACACCGTTATGGCGTCCCCCATAGCATCATCACTGATAATGGCACGAACTTCACGGCTGACAAGGTCAAACTCTGGTGCAAAAACATGGGCATCAAGCTCGACTACCCTTTAGTCTATCATCCTCAAACTAACGGTGAGGTCGAGCGCGCAAACGGTCTAATAATGAGCGGCATTAAACCCAGACTAGTGCGGTCCCTCAAGGAATCTAATATGCACTGGGAAGAGGAGCTCGACTCCGTACTCTGGGGGCTGCGGACCACGCCGAATCACACTACCGAATCACACCATTTTTTATGGTGTACGGCGCAGAGGCAGTTTTGCCCTGCGACATAATTCATGACTCACCTCGCGTGCGCATGTACGAAGAAAGAGAAGCCAAGCTCGATCGGCGGGACAGTTTGGACGCCTTGGAGGAGGAGCGCGACGTGGCAAAGGCCCGTTCCACATTCTATGAACAGCAGGCTCGAAGATACCAAAGCAGAGAAGTACGGGCCAAAGCCTACAATGTTGGCGAATTAGTTCTACGCCTGCCGGACAAGAAAAAGGACAAACTCAAGCCCAAATGGGAGGGTCCCTTCATCATCGACCAAGTCCTGACCGGCGGCACGTACCGTCTGCGGAACGCATCGGATAACCGATTGGAGCCGAACCCATGGAATGCAGCCCGTCTCCGAAGATTTTAGGCCTAGCGCCGGACTCGGGGTTCTTTTCCTTCCTCCATCTATATTTTATACTTTAATTGTCCTTTATTTCTCTCCTTCTCCCTCCTTTTTTTGAAGCCGTTGAAGGCCCGTTTGCGCATTGTTCGCACACACTTGACGCGTTTTCCATGCTCAATATACATGGGGGCTTCTTTAAGAGAAGCTTATTTCTATGGGCTTTATGCCCAACACATGTGTCACACTTCCGCATGTACCTTTTATTCACCGTTATATGCATAGATATGACTTAAGTTTTGGCCAAGCTGGGTTGCCTAGCTCCTGTGCTTACCCCTACGTTCCCGATTGTTCGGCTAGGTGGTAAAGGGAGCACCTCTGCGATTGTTATCGCCGGGTCAGCCGGATGCGTACGTCAGACTGGGTGAAGCCGAAAGCTAGCGTTCTTAAGGGAATATTCGGTCGGCGAACTAAAAGATGATTTCTTATTTATCCATTTATCTGCCCCCAGATGTTTTTCTGCTTTTTCGCAGTCCGTACATGCACTTTAGGGCATGCCTCCCAGGGAAAGGAACCCCTAACGGAACTATTCTCCCTGGAAGATGTTTCTTACTAACCATGTAATATAACATAACTAGTTGGGCACTTGTCTGATAGAGCACCAATGACCCCTATGCCTGGTCTCCACGCATGCCCCTGTTCTTACATAACCGCGAGGGTATACGGACACACTCCGGACGATAGGGTCCCAAGGTTGAAGCGAAAGGATCCGCTACGACAAACGATCTACAATCCGGCTAGAAGGCATTTTACATGTCAGTTTTTCAAACTGACTGATTGTATTCCTCTTCAATACCATCTAATAGGCTGTCCAGTTTATAGTCCCGCTGGGAATACTTTGCGCCCAACTCTGCTTGGCCGTACGCTAAGCTCACAGGGATCTCCTTCCCATCAGGCCCCATAGGTCCGACCTCGACCATGTGGTTTGGGTGAGCCTTCGTGTACCGCATCTTCACCATGGCCCAGGCCTCCCTGGTGCCTTGATGGCAGGCCGATATCTTCCATAGCCGGAAGCGCCGCCGTGCTCCCTGAAGCCTCTCTGCAATCTCTCCAAGGCCTTCGGGTAGGGAGATGGATGGCCACAAGGCCTAGGCGACGTCTCTCATCACCTGCCGAACTCGTTCGTGCAGTTGAAGCAACTCGGGAAGCAGGTCACCCGTTGAACCGGGCATTTCCTCTGCAGGACGACCTGTGAGCATACCTACAGACATCTTTCTGTTAGTCGACTTCCTCGCCGAACTCATCTTTTCAAAAAAGCTCGCTCAAGCACTTACTATAAATGCCGCGACGAAGCCGCCGATTCTCCTTAACGGAGTCAGACAGCTAGGCTCGAACATCCTTTAGTTCCTCACCCAGCTTGGTGTTGGCATCTTGGAGATTGTTTTTCTCTTGCCTCACCCTTGTAAGCACATTCTCGCCAGCCTTTAACTGGCGGAGGAGATGTTGCTTGTCCGGATCTAGTCCGGCGCCATCTGCAATATTATTGTCAGACTTATACACACGCCGCACTTCACAAACTATTTATCTTTCGAAGTATATGTTTCCAGAGGGGGTCTCTGTAGCTCCCCCTGGGGCGGCTAGTGCGGCCTCAAGTTGGGCTTTGCACTCTTCAAGCTCCTGAGACAGTCGGGTATTCTTTTCCGTAAGATCCTGCATAACAAATGATCCTTAAATCAGTTCTCCTAACTAATTTTAAGTCTCGGGGGCTACTGGCATATATAACTGTCAAATTTCCTCACCCGTATGTCCTTTACATACTGCTCCGTGGCTCTGGCTAGACCATCTTGAGCACCACGGAGGTGCGCGTCTCCCGAATTGAAGGCGTTCAATGCTTCTTGGGAGAAACACGCGTCACGAAGAACTGTCCGGCGGCGCCTGTGATTCATGGCACTCTCCACCTCGGAGTTGGTGGAGGACAATCTGTCGGCATCCTCTGTCGGAGGAGCATCCGACGCACGCCTCGCGCTTACCTCCGTTTCCGGACCCGACGTTGGAGCCTGGCTGGCGGAGGCTCGATTGGCCATCTCTCCGGATATAGTCTGGCGAGCGCTCCTTTTCCTGAAAGGAGCACCAACGTTAATATACCTTCCCGGAGTCAATCCTGGGAATATGATGACACGCATTATCGTTGTGGCGGTGTTTCAGTCTGGACCGCACTTCTTTTCAGCCTGCTTGGCCGTGCTGCCTCTTGTTGGCTAGCTGCCACGGGCTCGGCCTCCCGCCTCAAAGGCACCCCCTGCAAAACACCATTGATATACGATGATCAAAAATAAAGCATGGATGGGTAATTAGCAAGATCTGAGGCTTCAGTCTCAATTACCTGTGAGGCTGGAAATATTCCGGGGTAGTCGGCCGTAATGGCAACCAAGGCATTGTCAATGCTTAGTTGGTGAAATACCCCATCAATCAGCTCCACCGATATGTCCGGATCCTCTTGGGAGGCCGAATCGAGGAACCGTTCTGGATCCTCGGGTTGCGGGGGCGGGCTGCTTATATCTTTTATGGCCTGACGCAGTTCCTGCGTCGAACTCACAAAATGAAATATATAACTATGGGAGTACGGATCGGATGTGCGGAAGAGGGGATGCTCGTTTACCCAGCTTCGAGGATTGTTCAATGGACTGACGCGGAGAAAATCCTCCTCTTCCCCCTTGTACAGCATGGACAAAATCTTCACCAGACCGGCGACTGATCCTGGCCCCTTATGTCCATGACGGGTGGCATCATCCTCCCCGTTGAAATCCCACATGGGTGGCCCCTATACTAGAGCGGCTGCACCCCCACATAATGCATGTGGCCATGACACTGATCATGGTCGGTCCGGAATGAGCCAGCAACCTAATTCGGCTCATCAGGTAAAGGACGTCCTTGTCACTGTTCCTCTGGGGGCTCCATGGACGCCAACTTAGGCGTTTCTTCAAGGGAGCATTACTGAACTCCGGGAGGCCGGTCTGAACGGGATCCGGTAGCGGGGCGTCTTCTATATAAAACCATTCCGAAGGCCAGTCTTCGGACGCCTTCTTCGGGGTTCCAGATAGATATCCAGTCCCGTCGATGCGCCATAGCTCGGCTCCGCCCACTTGATATATTGACCCCTCTTGAGAACGGTGTGCGAGGCATAATAATCTCTTCCAAAGCGCAAAATGAGCCTTGACACCCAAAAATAGTTCGCAAAGGGCTACGAAGCCCGCGATGTGCAGAATGGAGGCAGGCGTAAGGTGGTGCAGCTGGAGGCCATAGAACTCCAGGAGCCCCCGGAGAAATGGATGTATTGGAAATCCGAGTCCTCTTATCAGGTAACGGACGAAACATACCCGCTCTCATTTGGAAGGATAGGGGACGCTCTCCGCTTGTTTTCCACCCTTGTGGGTGGCGAGTCCGGCTCGAACCGGAACCATGAAGGCCGGGGGAAGAAATCCCTTGGTTTGGAGCGTCACTAGCTTGCTATGCGGGACTAAGCATCTCTCCCATTCCCCAGGCTTGGGGTGGGGAGTGCGAGAGGAGGAGCCGTGTAGACTGTCCATGGTGGAATGGATTTTTTGTCGGAGGCGCTCCGATGAAAGCTTACGAAGGGAGGATGGTGTGATTCGGATCTAGATCCTCGTCTCTTTTTATAGACAGCTCATTTGCGCAGCTAGGGGGGAAAGTGTAAAAATACCCTGACTTTTCGCATTCGTTCGCCGCATGGAAGATGGCCATTATTGGGCGTGGAAGCCAAGGAGCGCAGCATTTATCAGAAGCCGGACACTATTCGACAAGTATATGGAATCTGGAGAAGAACCCGCCTCGCAATGCCGAAGACAATCTACGCGTCAGACTCATCGTCATTGAAGCCTGGTTCGGGGGCTACTGAGGGAGTTCTGGATTAGGGGGTGTCCGGATAGCCGAACTATCACCGTTGGCCGGACTCCTAGACTATGAAGATACAAGATTGAAGACTTCGTCCCGTGTCCGGATGGGACTTTCCTTGGCGTGGAAGGCAAGCTTGGTGATACGGATATGTAGATCTCCTACCATTGTAACCGACTCTGTGTAACCCTAACCCTCTCCGGTGTCTATATAAACCGGAGGGTTTTAGTCCGTAGGACAAACAACAATCATACCATAGGCTAGCTTCTAGGGTTTAGCCTCTATGATCTCGTGGTAGATCTACTCTTGTACCACCCTTAACATCAATATTAATCAAGCAGGAGTAGGGTTTTACCTCCACTGAGAGGGCCCGAACCTGGGTAAAAACATCGTGTCCCTTGTCTCCTGTTACCATCCGCCTAGACGCACAGTTCGGGAACCCCTACCCGAGATCCGCCGGTTTTGACACCGACACTCATGTTTTATTACGGGCTGGAATTTCACGACTTAGCTCCGGAGTCCATCCTCCATATCTCATCGTTCATTGTCGTGTGCGAGGCATTCCTCCACGTATTACTCCTCACTTCAGATTGTGGCTTAAGACTTTCAAAGTAGAGCCGAAGATAATCGAGGGGCAGCACGCAGAGTGCGGAGGTGCTGTTATAAGCAAGAATGCTGACGCTTCATGGCCCGAGGGCTCTTTTCAAGAGGAGTTCAACTTTGTGCAACGAGAGTGGTTTTATATCACAGCTCCCAGGGGCACCAAATGGGTGGCGCCACCTGCCTTTCGCTCGGGTCCCCCACCACAGTTAGCGTCATGGGTCAATAAAGGGCTTAACTGGGGGCCATCCAAGGACGTGCCCTTGTTGCAGGGCCGCGTTTGAGATCTCCTAGAAAGAGATATCAATCTGGCCGTAGTGACGCAGGTTATGTTGATTCGCCGCATCCTGCCCTGCAAACGTCGCCCCCTCTGCCTGTGGGGGTTTAATCCGGAAGGACCACGAGCCCTCGAACATTTTGTGGGCGCGACGCCCATGGAGATGTACAAATTGTTCTTCGGATCACAAGCAATGTGTCGGGACTCGTCCGAGGATGCAGGTCTGAGCTGCAATCGCTCGGATACTCAAGTAAGTAGCCCTGTACTCGGACACGCTATCCGTATATTTATCATAAAATTGCCCTTAAAAGAGTTGTCCCTTAAAAAGGAGTGGATAGCGAAAGCAAAGCTAATCAGGTGTCCGCCCCCCTCCCTGAGACTACACCGGATCCCATGTTAACCAGGATGCTGGAGGTTGCGCCTTTGGAAGAAGGCAAAGAGGGGAACAAGGAAGCTACCGCCTCCCCGAAGGAGGCTGTCAGGAAAGGAGGAATCGAGAATTCCTCTAACCAGGGGAAGAAGAGGACCGCCTCTGAAGACTCGGAGGCCATGGTCTCAAAGCGGGGGAAGAAATCTTTGTCAGAGGGTCCGGCGCCGGGGGGTGCCTCGGTCGCATTGCGCCCCCAAGGGGATCAGCTCTCCACCGAGCCGTAAGTAAAGAGGGGGTTTTAAAATGAGAGACATCCCTGTTCTATTTCTGAGGAAGATAACCGAAGTTTTACCTTGTAGTTCGGATCTCAGCCCTTCTCAGCAGAGCTCATCTTCAGGGGATCTTCGTCCGGAGATGATGGAGAGCGGAACGCCTCCCCCTGCCGTACCGCCTTGCGAGGCGGGCGACCCTGAGGTGTTGTCACGGAGGGTTTCTCCGAATCCGGCAGGGCCGGAAGGCAGTCATATGCCCCCCCAAGGCCCTTCGTGTCCGGCCTTCGAAAAAGGCCATCGGACGAGTCCGTCACCGTCCGGTGCACGGTCGGAGGAGCTGAAGGATCTGCTCGGGCGAGCGTCTATCTCAGAAGAACACCGTGCATTGATGGATACGGTGATCGGATTCATCTGCGGAAAGCGGGTTGTACGAGGCCGTCAGGAGTTTACTGACAGGTTTTGAGGTACGCAAAATGATGTCCCTTCTGACAGATCCGCATATATAAGATGTGCCCTGTATAGATAGTGGCCCCTGAGACTCTGTGCGTTGTCAAAAATGACGCTGCGCCGAGGATCGTAATCCCAGGTATAATATGCCGCCTTTCCTATGTAGGTGGCGAAGTGTTCGGTGGCTAGCCGGACTGATGAATTTGCCGAGCTAAAGCGGCAACTTGACGTGGCAGATGCCGACATCGCGCTTGTCAACGAGCGGCTGGACGAGGCACACGGTATGTAATTTCTCCGAAGACACCTGGTAAGAGGAGCTTGATGCCCGTACCTTACAACATGTGTGCTTGATGCAGATGGTGCCGCTGCCATGGAGAACCTTCGGGCGGAACTTGCCCGAGCCAAGGAGCAGGCCAGGAAAAGCGATGCGGCTGCCTTAAAGGCGGCTGAAGAGCTGAAAGCCGAACAGGCTGCTCACTGCCAAAGCAAGAAGGAAATGGCCGAGATGGCCGTAAAGTTGAAGAATGCTGCCGACCGCTGCAAGCTTCTTGAAAAAGAAGATCGGGTGGCACAGAAGGACCTAGAGAAGGTCACCGAGGCCAAGGATACTCGCTCTGCGATGAGAGCTATGAAGGAGGAGCTATGTCAGGCCGGAGATATCACGGCTGGAAAGCCCTTTATGCTGCGGATAAAGTTCGGGGATCCTAAATATGCTCCGTTGGACCAGCAGTGGAGTGCGGCGAACACTTATCTGGACTTGGCGGCGAGTGACGCGGACGCGGCCGAACACTTTCGCGATCAAAAGGACCACGAAGTGGAAAAGCTTTTTTGGTCGCAGTTCCACAATCCAGAGCACCCACTTCCATTAACCGATCGTTTGGCTGCATGGGCGGAGCTGAATAGGTTATCCGGACTCGCCATGAAGTATGTCGTGAGTGATCTGTGGCCGAAAAGGCCCGAGCCAAAGAGTTATTTTAGCTTGGTGCAGCAGTTCCTCGGTGCGGTGCCGCATATTAATGCAATGAAGAGGTCAGCATGCACAGAGGGTGCACAGATGGCTATTGCCCGTGTCAAGACATACTGGGCGGAGATGAAGGCCATTGCTATTGCATCCCCAGATTCGGACGAGAGCCGAGTACCCGCCGAGCACTATTTTCAGGAAGTTCTGCAGGGCGCTCGTTTAATAGAGACGCAGTGCTCGAAGGATGTTATGTCCGAATAACATGTATTATTGTAAAACAATGTTTTGATGGAATATAAAAGCTTTTTATACTTGTGCCTTCAAGAATTAGAATACCTCCTGTGTGGCCGCTAATGTATATGTGTATATAACCTGAAAGATGGCAGTCTTCGCCTTCAGCCCCCACGCATATAATGCGGGGGTGTTCGTAGAAGGCGCATTTTCACACTTGATCCAACGTCTTGGTCCTATTAAGGAGGTGATAGCACAGCGAACTAGGAAACCGGACTATAATGCTTTATCACTTTCACTTAGCCATAGGAGTTTGACAGTGGGGTTACTATATAGCCCCTAGGGGCACCGCGCTCACCCGAATTCGGGGCGCGTGTGTGCCTGGCTGGGAAACGGCCTTCGTTAATACGGAGGAATCCTAAAGATTCCGGCGGGTCATCGAGTGGTTGACCAGTCTCACGAGATATCATGACAGTCAGTTTTCGGCTTTCTCTACTGAGGTGCTCGCCTGGCCGAACCGGGGCACAATCGCAGTAGTTCTCCTGGTGCCGCCTTAGCCGATAGAGCGGAACGTAAGGCAGAAAAACACATGAGCCGGGCAAACCCAACATTTGACCAAAGACATGATTCGGAGCTGATGCATATAGGGCCAAACTCGTGACGCCGAATACTCCCTAAGGTATTCGGTCTTTATGAAAACGGGCTGAACAACACCCTTGGTAAGAAGTCCCTGGTGTCCAGGTACGCACAAAATTCTGACGTGGCCACATGCCAAGACGCCAGCCTCCTCCTCGGTTATAACAAGAAACTGGGGGATGTGTATCAACAAGAGACAGTGAAAAAGGTTTACGCAGGGTCTTAATCTGAAAAGAATCCTTGGAACGGGTCCCTACTACACGTCTGCGCCTGTGTCTCCGTTGTGCCGTATCCTGGACGGGTGTAGCACGGTGTTCATCTGTAAAAGAGAGTAACTTAGTTGAAAAAGATCGTGCGAAAATCTATGTTATATTAAATAAACAAAGTATATTTCAGAAAATAGGTAAAATTGAGCTTTATTGTCTCTTTTTGTACACGCGCGGAGCCCCTTGTACGGGGGTATGCGGCTAGTAAGCCCTTGTATGTTTACGCCGGACTTGTATAGCCATGTCCAGGGTCTGAACGACCTGTTTAGGTGCTTTGATTAGTGAAGCCGGTTTAGTGTGTGGCTGTCAAGGCAGCCGCACAGTCTTCTGCGCTCGAGGAACACTCGATATTTCCCTTTAATGAGATGATGCCTCGCGGACCGGGCATTTTAAGCGTAAGGGATGCATAATGCGGTATTGCATTAAAGCGGGCGAAAGCTTCGCGTCCCAGTAGTGCTTGATAGCTACTTGTAAATGGGGCGATGTGGAAGGTTAGCTTTTCGCGGCGGAAGTTGTCGGGGGAGCCGAACATAACTTCTAACAGGAGAGAACCCGTACAATGGGTATCTGGGCCTGGCGTTACCCCTTGAAAGGAAGTGTTGCCATGGCGAATTTTTGTTGGGTTTATCCCCATTTTGCGGATTGTGTCCTGATATAGAAGGTTTAGACCACTGCCGCCATCCATTAGGACTTGTGTAAAGTGGAGTCCATCAATTATCGGATCTAATATCAAGGCAGTCCAGTCTGCGTTCCGGACACTTCTAGAGTAATCCTGATGGTCGAAGGTGATTGGTTTTAACAACCAGTGGCAGGACTCTCTGGGATAGGCCGTATGGCGCGTATCTCTATAGGCGCCACTCTGTTTTTCCGTTTTGTCACGTGAAGTGAGTTTACTATTTTGACTTCTTGTGGGAACTTCTTTTGTTCTCCGGTGCTCTGCTTGTGGGGTTCGTCATCATCCTCGCTTGGTATGTCGAGCCCCTTGTGTTCGGCGTTGAGTTTGCCGGATTGCTTGAAGACCCAACAATCTTTGTGGGTATGATTTGCAGGCTTCCCGGGAGTACTGTGGATTTGGCATATTTTGTGCAGGATTTTGTTTAGGTTAGATAGCTCGTCCCTATTATCCTTGAGGGGCAGCTTTTTCTGATTCTGCCGAGAGCTTTTGAATCTGGCGTTGACTGCTGTGCTCTTCGGGCTGTTTCCCTTGGTCTGGCGCTGGTCCTTGCTACGTCGTGGTTTCCCGTTTCCATCCCTAACTTTGGATGTACTTGGGTTGCTGGTACTGCTTCTTGCCAACAAGCTATCCTCTCCTACGCAAAGTGGGTCATGAGGCTTGTTAATGCGACAATTGTTCTTGGCTTTTCTTGGCTGAGGTGTCTGGCGAGCCATTCGTCTCGAACGCTGTGTTTGAAAGCTGCTAAGGCTTTAGCGTCTCGATAGTCAACTATCTGGTTCTTTTTAGTAAGAAATCTGTTCCAGAGTTTCCGGGCTGACTCTCCGGGTTGTTGAGTTATATGACTTAGATTGTCTGCATCCGGAGGTCGGAAATAGGTCCCTTGAAAATTTGCCCGAAAAGCATCCTCGAGCTCTTCCCAACTTCCGATGGTGTTTTCGGGAAGGCTTTTAAGCCAATGCCGGGCTGGCCCTTTGAGCTTGAGGGGTAAGTATTTTATGGCGTGGTGGTCATCTCCTCTAGCCATGTGTATGTGGAGGATATAATCCTCAATCCAGACTCCAGGGTCTGTTGTTCCGTCATATGCCTCTATGTTTACGGGCTTGAATCCCGCTGGAAATTCATGGTCCAGCATCTCATCGGTGAAACATGGGGGGTGTGCGGCACCCCTATATTTGGGTGTGCCGTGATGTTCGGATACTTGTTGTGTTGCATTGCTTACTGGAGCTTGCTTTATTGGCCCGTAGATAGAACTGGCTGGGCCGTCTTTTTGATGCGAATCCTTGTGCAGATCGCGTGCCGGCTTGTGTTCGGCACCATTTGCCGCTCTATGTTGGCCATGGGGTTGTTTATCCGACCGGGTGGCTTCCTTATTTTTTGATTGCGGGGGCTCTAAGGCCTCCTCATCAAATTCTGGCAGTAATTTTCGCTTCGGATAGCTCTTTGTGTGGCGGCTGTCGCCGTATTTGTCTGCGGTGTTGAGTACTTTGCCCCATCTAATTCTGAGTGCATCTTCCGCTATTTTGAGCTTCCGCTTCTGCATTTTTAGGCTACGCGTAGTGGCGACGAGCCTTTTGTGGAGGTTCTTCTGCTCCAGCAACTTGTCCGGCGTGAGGTCGTCCGGACTATTATCTTTGCCGGGGACGGGTTATTCGGTTTGTTTATCCAAGTTGCCCTGTTCGGACGGTTGCTCCATGGCATGTTCGTCATCCGCCGGTTCGCCCTACTCTGTGGCTGGGTCTGTATGGCTGCTATCTCTGTCGAGGTGGGGTTTGGAGCGGCGCTTACGCCGCGTTTTGACTGCTTTTCAAGGGAACGATCCCTTGTTGCGTCCCTTTGTTCCTCGTCGTCGTTTCTTTTAGGTGTGACCACCATGTATACATCATGAGATGAGGTGGTTGTCCAGTGCCCTATAGGCGCTGGTTCCTGTTCGTCTCCTACATCGTCGTCCATACCGTCGATGTCTTCGGAGTCGAAGTCGAGCATGTCGGTTAAATCATCGATAGTGGCTACGAAGTGGGTGGTGGGAGGGCTTTGAATTTCTTCGTCATCCGCATCCCATCCTTGCTGACCATAGTCCGGCCAGGGCTCTCCTGATAAAGAGAGAGACTTTAGTGAATTCAGAATGTCACCGAAGGGCGAGTGTTGAGAGATGTCCGCGGCGGCGAACTCCATGATCGGCGCCCAATCGGATTCGATCGGCAGGGGCGCGGAAGGTTCAGAGTCCGGGGAGGAGTCCGGCACCTTGGAGTCACGGGCTTCGCAGAGGACAAGGCTGGTGTTCGGCTCGATCGCCGTAGAGATTGAAGCCCCCGAGGCAGTGTCCAATCACCCATCCTCGATTGGCGCAGTCGGCTCTGAGCTAAGGGTTGGAGCGGACACTGGTGCGGCCTCCCAGGCACTGTTCGGCGACAGAGCTAGATCATGCCCATCGTGACAGTGCGGCGCGCTCGGCTGTGGCTCAAACCCGCCGAAGATCAAGTCTCCTCGGACGTCAGCCGTGTAGTTCAAAGTTCCAAATCTGACCTGATGGCCAGGGGCGTAGCTTTCGATCTGCTCCAGATGGCCAAGCGAATTGGCCCACAGTGCAAAGCCGCTGAATAAGAAGATCTGTCCGGGGAGAAAAGTCTCACCCTGGACCGCATCGTTGTTGATGATCGGAGGAGCCATCGGGCCTAAATATGACGACACAGAGGAACTCTCAATGAAAGCACCAATGTCGGTGTCAAAACCGGCGGATCTCGGGTAGGGGGTCCCGAACTGTGCGTCTAGGCGGATGGTAACAGGAGACAAGGGACACGATGTTTTTACCCAGGTTCGGGCCCTCTCGATGGAGGTAAAACCCTACTCCTACTTGATTAATATTGATGATATGGGTAGTACAAGAGTAGATCTACCACGAGATCAGAGAGGCTAAACCCTATAAGCTAGCCTATGGTATGATTGTTGTTCGTCCTACGGACTAAAACCCTCCGGTTTATATAGACACCGGAGAGGGCTAGAGTTACACAGAGTCGGTTACAATGGGAGGAGATCTACATATCCGTATCTCCAAGCTTTCCTTCCATGCCAAGGAAAGTCCCATCTGGACATGGGAGGAAGTCTTCAATCTTGTATCTTCATAGTCCAGGAGTCCGACCAAAGGTTATAGTCCGGTCATCCGGACACCCCCTAATCCAGGACTCCCTCAATAACCATGAAACTTGTCATCTTGATCTTAATTTTCAATCACATGATAGTTATTTTGTTGAGTTTTCTCCCACTACAATTCATGAGAAGAAATTTGCTTATGTTGAGAGTAGTAAATTTTCTATGCTTGTAGATCATGAAAAGAATGCTTTAGATGCTGTTTATATTGTTGAATTCATTCATGATGCTACTGAAAATTATTATGAGAGAGGAACATATGCTTGTAGGAATTGCAATAATATCAAGTTTCCTCCCTATGTGCTTAAATTCTGGAAGCTATGCTTGTGTTACCTTCCTATGCTAGTTGATTATTGTTCCCATAAGTTGTTTGCTCACAAAATCCCCATGCATAGGAAGTGGGTTAGACTTAAATGTGCTAGTCATATTCTTCATGATGCTCCCGTTATGTTTCAATTCTTATCTTTTATGTGAGCATCATTGTCATCATCATGCCTAGCTAGAAAGGCATTAAAGAAAAGCTCTTGTTGGGAGACAACCCAATATTTACCCTTACTGTTTTTTGTGTGTCCACATGATTATGCTACTGTAGTAATCATGTTTTATAGCTTTTGTTTCAATAAAGTGCCAAGTAGAACCTTTGGGAAGACTTGGGTGAAGTTTATGTGATCTTGCTGTGAAAAACAGAAACTTTAGCGCTCACGAGATTAGCTGACATTTTTTACTGGAGAGTGCTTTTAGGTTGATTCTTTTTGCAGATGATTAATAGACAAATGTCTCAGGTACATAAATTTATTTAATAATTTTTGGGGTTCCATAAGTATATGTTTTATACAGATTACTAGAGACTATTCTGTTTTTGACAGATTCTGTTTTCTATGTGTTGTTTGCTTATTTTGATGCATCTATGGCTAGTATTAAGTGGTATGAACCATAGAGAAGTTATAATACAGTAGATATTACCCCAATATGAATTTATAGTGAGTACAGTACCTAAGTGGTGGTTTTATTTTCTTATACTAACAGAGCTTACGAGTTCTGTTTTGAGTTTTGTGTGGTTGAAGTTTTCAAGTTTTGGGTAAAGATTCGATGGACTATGGAATAAGGAGTGGCAAGAGCCTAAGCTTGGGGATGCCCAAGGCACCCCAAGGCAATATTCAAGGATGGCCAAGAGCCTAAGCTTGGGGATGCCCCGGAAAGCATCCCCTCTTTCGTCTTCGTTCATCGGTAACTTTACTTGGAGCTATATTTTTATTCACCACATGATATGTGTTTTGCTTGGAGCGTCAATTTCTTTTGTTAGTTTTTGCTTTCTGTTAGTTAGAATAGTGTTTTGCATCTTTAGTTTCAATAAAAAAGTCAAGGATAGCCTTTCCCATGCTTATTTTGCTAGTATACATGTTGCTGTTTGAAAACAGAAAGTTTACCGTTGTTGCAAAACATTCCCTAGGAAAGTCAGAGGATGGTCTAACGTTGAATCTTTTTGCATATTGAGCTCTGATAAATTTATTACAGTGGGAATTTTAGTTCATAACTTTTGGAGTTAGGGAAGTATTGATACTCTTGCATTCTTTACAGACTGTACTGTTTTGTCAGATTGCTGTTATAGTTGCATTGTTTGCATATGTTTGCTTGTTTAATGATTCTATTCGATGATAGGAGTATTAAATATATAGAGGCATTTAGTATGAAATGTTTAATAATAATTTTAGTGATTTGTTACAGTAGAAAATGATAAGGTTTTGCATTGGTTTATACTAACCTATCTCACGAGGTCTTGTTGAGTTTGTTGTGAATGAAGCTTTTGATAAAAAGAGAAACCATGATATGAGTGGAATTAAGGAGCCACAAAAGTTCAAGCTTGGGGATGCCCAAGGCACCCCAAGATAATATTTCAAGATGTCTCAAGCATCTAAGCTTGGGGATGCCCCGGTAGACATCCCACCTTTCTTCTTCAACAACTATCGGTTAGTATCGGTTGAGCCTAAGTTTTTGCTTCTTCACATGAGTTGTGCTATCCTTTAAATGTAGTTTTCTTTAGCTTTGCTTGCTGTTTGAATAAAGTATCAAGATCTGAAATTATTAATTGGGAGAGTCTTCACATAGTTGCATAATTATTTAGCTACTCTTCGATCTTCACTTATATCTTTCGGAGTAGTTTTTGTTATTGCTCTAGTACTTCACTTATATCTTTTAGAGCATGGTGGTGGATTTGTTTTAAAGAAACTATTGATCTCTTATGCTTCACTTAGATTATTTTGAGAGTCGTTAATAGCATGGTAATTTGCTTAATATTAATATACTTGGTATTCAAGATATGTGAAACTTTCTTTTGAGTGTGTTGAATACTAAGATAAGTTTGATGCTTGATAATTGTTTTGAGATATGGAGGTGATAATATAAAAGTGATGCTAGTTGGGTGATTATGAATTTAAAGAATGCTTGTGTTGAAGTTTGTGATTCCCGTATCATGCACGTATGGTGAACCGCTTTGTGATGAAGTTGGAGCGTAATTTTATTTATTGATTGTCTTCCTTATGAGTGGCGGTCGGGGACGAGCGATGATCTTTTCCTACCAATCTATCCCCCTAGGAGCATGCACGTAGTGCTTTGGTTTTTGATGACTTCTAAATTTTTGCAATAAGTGCATGAGTTCTTTTGATTAATGTTGAGTCCATGGATTATACGCACCCTTTCACCCTTCCACTATTGCTAGCCTCTCTTGTGCCACGCAACTTTCCCCGGTACCATACACCTACCATATACCTTCCTCAAAACTGCCACCATACCTATCTATTATGGCATTACCATAGCCATTCCGAGATATATTGCCATGCAACTTTCCACCGTTCCGTTCATATGACACGCTCTGTCATTGTCATATTGCTAGCATGATCATGTAGTTGACATTGTATTCATGGCAAAGCCACCGTTCATAATTCTTTCATACATGTTGCTCATGAGTCGTTGCATATCCCGGTACACCACCGGAGGCATTCATATAGAGTCATATTTTGTTCTAAGTATCGAGTTGTAATTGTTGAGTTGTAAGAAAAATAAAAGTGTGATGATCATCATTATTAGAGCATTGTCCCAGTGAGGAAAGGATGATGGAGACTATGATTCCCCCATAAGTCGGGATGAGACTCCGGACGAAAAAAAAGAGAAACATGAGGCCATAAAAAAAGAGAAAAGGCCCAAATAAAAAAAATAAAAAAATATATAAAAAATGAGAGAAAAAGAGAGAAGGGGCAATGCTACTATCCTTTTACCACACTTGTGCTTCAAAGTAGCACTTTGATCTTCATGATAGAGAGTCTCCTATGTTGTCACTTTCATATACTAGTGGGCATTTTTCATTATAGAACTTGGCTTGTACATTCCAATGATGGGCTTCCTCAAAATGCCCTAGGTCTTCGTGAGCAAGCGAGTTGGATGCACACCCACTTAGTTTCTTTTGTTGAGCTTTCATATACTAATAGCTCTAGTGCATCCATTGCATGGCAGTCCCTACTCACTCACATTGATATCTATTGATGGGCATCTCCATAGCCCGTTGATACGCCTAGTTGATGTGAGACTATCTTCTCCTTTTTTGTCTTCTCCACAACCACCATTCTATTCCACATATAGTGCTATGTCCATGGCTCACGCTCATGTATTGCGTGAAAGTTGAAAGAGTTTGAGATTATTAAAGTACGAAACAATTGCTTGGCTTGTCATCGGGGTTGTGCATGATTAAATACTTTGTGTGATGAAGATAGAGCATAGCCAGACTATATGATTTTGTAGGGATAACTTTCTTTGGCCATGTTATTTTGAGAAGACATAATTGCTTAGTTAGTATGCTTGAAGTATTATTATTTTTACTAGACCATACTAGCGCGTGTTGCTACGCCCGTCAATTTTTTAATAAAATGGTAGAATTTCCATAACTATATGAAGTCAGATTGCATCAAAGTTAAATTCATATAGGCTAACTTGAAATACTGAAGTAAAGGTGGTTTTGAATTTGCAGCAGAGCCATATGTCATGGACATGCACACGAGTTTTATGTTTACATGAACCCTTTATCATACAATGAGGTTTATAAGGATTGAGGGCGCCAAGTCTAATGTATATGGAAAGAGCATGTATATTAATTCAAACAACAGTGTTCAAAAGGACAAGATAATAGTGAACACATTTATGCTATTCTTTATGCTTTCTTATTGGATTAACTATTTCCAGTATAGTCATGGACTATGTGACAGAATTTGTGTATGCAAAAAAAAGAACCTACAGCTTGGAATCGAAACCAGGATCAGAGAGGTGCTTCCTAAACTCTCGGGAGATTACGCTTGATGAGCACCTGAGCTGCGATCCCGCTTCACTGCACAAGCTTGTCGAAGATCTGCACCTTGAATTCCTTGGATCTGACCACATTAGAACACAAAATAGGGAAATCACTTCACAAATGCAGTAACAATTTTGGTGCTCTCATTCACTGAAAGCTGTGTGACTTCTTATTTTTCTGAGCCCAATGCTACCCAAAAATGCAAGAAAGGCGAGATTGCAAGTGCAGAAGCTTACCAATGCACATTCATGATGCAGTATATGTGAAAGAGAAACTTCAAGTTTCCATAGTGCGCCAACATCTAGGCTGAAGCGAATTATCAAAGGAAGGCTATACAGAGAGATAAAATATGTGAATTATATTGGAAATATAATTGTATAAAACAGGAACTATTTTTATTAGTAGGATGGGCATGCCCACCATCAAAGGAAGCACATCACCACAATAACAATATCTTTGACATTACAGAGCGTAGTAGTGGCTGCTGGATGTCACAAATCATTCCATTCTTGTGTGCATGTTTAAATAATCATCTTCGCCTTATTTCCAGTAGCATTTAGAAGTCCCCACCTAGCTGCATTTGAAAAAGGTCAAATCTTTCATCATATGCTCAAGAAAATATTTAAATTGAAAGGCTATGTTGATATGAAATCAAATCACATATTTTCTAGACCAGGGTAGCAAACACGATGTCTGCACAAGACAAGGCGCAGAACATACAGGAGCTTAGATAATTTTATGTGTAACCGATTGAATATTTAAATCAAATCACTGGCATTTACTCGGTTGCATAACTCAATCTCTTACCAAAGGGAACCCATCCTTGCTATGAAGCATTTGAAGATAGGGAATTGAGGATATAGAAGGCACTGTCTTGCTCCTGCTACTAAAGGTGACATATAATGCATTAGAAGAATGCTTGTGCTATGAAAGATTCAGAAGTACCACTAAATATATAGAAAAAATAAATCATAAAAGGACAAGTCATATTGTACAACTCTGATGAATACTGCAAATTAATTTGCAAGTGCGATTATTGTGGTTTCTGGAGAGGTAAGAACGTGATAGCAAAGGGTCTGAAGATCAGGAGAACGTTGATCTTGGCATTGAAGATGATGATATGACTGCGTTTGCTCGTGGGCGTAATAATATGTCTCAAAACTCAATGAAGTTTCTAATCTAATAAAAATATACACAATGAAGTGCAAGGAGGCTCTGACCATGATACTGGCAGTGCCGGAGGATGACCTTCATAACTTTGAGGCACACGTGGTCATAGTTGATGGCCATGACCTGTATGCTGACCGGAAACTAATCCCTCTCCCTCTCCCTCTCCCTCTCCCTCTCCATCGCCCTTCCTGGCCTTCATCATCATGGCATCCAAAAGCATCCCAATTTGCACAAATTTTGGGAAGGAAGGGAGCTTTCCTCAAGTGCTTAACACAAACAGCACCGAACACAATCGAAATTACTCCGGGAAGAAGAGAAGAATGCTTTTCCAATATCAATTAGCAGGTGACAGTCAGTTGGTAATTCTCACCGAAGACTGTGTTGAGGGTTCATGGCCGTGTCGCCGATGAGCCGCCAGGCATTGGAGAAGTTGATGCGGGACGGTGTGCTGAGCTTTCCTAGTCGCCGGGGCCAGAGTGGAGGGCGTGCAGGTGAATGAGCTAGGTCGGGGTGGCGTCGCTGGATCACGTCCTGCTGGCGGCGTCACTCGACCGCGACGGAAGAGGAAAGAAGGAACATGTACTGCTGGCGGCGGCCAAGGAAGATGAAGCCAGAGGTCTTGCTGGTTGTAGAGGAGCTCGATCGGGGCGGCGTCGCTGGAGCATGTTGAGATCGCGACGGTGCTCAAACGGGGCAGCAGAGGAAGATGGAGCAGGTCCTCGTCGCGGCGGCGCTCGCGAGGGGCATCAGGGGGAGAAGAAGGCGGTGCTACTGGGGCGTCTGGGAAAGGGCAGCGTGGCCGCGTGCTTCTTCTAGTCGGCCGCCGGTGCGACCCACATGGCGCACTGGCGGCTAGGGTTGGGGTCGAGCGAGCCGGGTGGGAGTGGGACTGTTGGAGGAGAAGGGCCTCCTCCATTCATCGGGGGAGAAGGCCTGCTCGATCCAGCGACGTACACGGTCCCGGATGAACCATGGGCCTCCAAAAATGTTACTGGAGTAGCGACCCTTGACGAATCAGGCCGACCGCGGTCGCACGCTGGATTGGAGTGATTTCCCCATGAATCGGACAACCTAGAACGATTGGATCGCGAGAATGGATGGCTGAGAATCTGATAGCCTGAGATGCGTCGAAAAATGCTCGGTTATAATGTTTCTAAAAGTTAATATGAACTTTTGTCTTGAATCTTTCGGATCTGAATATTCATGCCAGAATTAAGAAGATTTACATTGAAATTATGCCAAAGTATCACTCCACATAAAAATTCTCTTTTTATCATTTACCTTCTCAAGGACGAGCAGGAATTAAGCTTGGAGATGCATGATACGTCTCCAACGTATCTATATTTTTTTATTGCTCCATGCTACTTTATCTACTATTTTAGGCAATATTGGGCTTTATTTTCCACTTTTATATTATTTTTGGGACTAACCTATTAACCGGAGGCCCAGCCCAGAATTGCTGTTTTTTGCCTATTTCAGTGTTTCGAGGAAAAGGAATATCAGACGGAGTCAAAACGGAACAAAATCAACTTGAGAAGTTATTTTTGGAAGGAAAGCCATCGGATAGACTTGGACTCTATGTCAGAAGATACGGAGCTGGCCACGAGGGTGGGGGGCACACCCACCCCCCTAGGGCGCCCCCTGCTCGTGGAGCCCCCGTAGCTCCACCGACGTACTCCCTGCACCCATATATACCTACGTATCGTAAAACTTCCAGAACAGAAGATAGATCGGGAGTTCCGCCGCCGCAAGCCTCTGTAGCCACCAAAAACCTCTCGGGAGCCCTTCCCGGCACCCTGCCGGAGGGGGGATCCTTCACCGGTGGCCATCTTCATCATCCCGGCGCTATCCATGACGAGGAGGGAGTAGTTCACCCTCGGGGCTGAGGGTATGTACCAGTAGCTATGTGTTTGATCTCTCTCATGTTCTCTCTCGTGTTCCCTCTATGGCACGATCTTGATGTATCCCGAGCTTTGCTATTGTAGTTGGATCTTATGATGTTCCCCCCCTCTACTCTCTTGTGATGAATTGAGTTTCCCCTTTGAAGTTATCTTATCGGATTGAGACTTTTATGAGAACACTTGATGTATGTCTTGTCATGCTTATCCGTGGTGACAATGGGATATCATGTGCCTCTTGATGTATGCTTTGGTGACCAACTTGCGGGTTCCGCCCATGAACCTATGCATAGGTGTTGGCACACGTTCTTGACTCTTCGGTGGAAACTTTGGGGCACTCTTTGAAGTACTTTGTGTTGGTTGGATGAATCTGAGATTGTGTGATGCATATCGTATAATCATGCCCACGGATACTTGAGGTGACAATGGAGTATCTAGGTGACATTAGGGTCTTGGTTGATTTGTGTCTTAAGGTGTTATTCTAGTACGAACTCTTTTATAGATCGATCTGAAGGAATAACTTTGAGGTGGTTTCGTACCCTACCATAATCTCTATGTTTGTTCTCCGCTATTAGTGGCTTCGGAGTGACTCTTTGTTGCATGTTGAGGGCTTGTTATATGATCTATCTATGTTATTATTGTTGAGAGAACTTGCACTAGTGAAAGTATGAACCCTAGGCCTTGTTTCCTATCATTGCAATACCGTTTATGCTCACTTTTACCACTAGTTACCTTGCTGTTTTATATTTTCAGATTACAAAAACCTATATCTACTATCTATTTTGCACTTGTATCACCATCTCTTCGCCAAACTAGTGCACCTATACAATTTACCATTGTATTGGGTGTGTTGGGGACACAAGAGACTTTTTGTTATTTGGTTGCAGGGTTGCTTGAGAGAGACCATCTTCATCCTATGCCTCCTACGGATTGATAAACCTTAGGTCATCCTCTTGAGGGAAATTTGCTACTGTCCTACAAACCTGTGCACTTGCAGGCCCAACAACGTCTACAAGAAGAAGGTTGTGTAGTAGACATCACTAGGCGATATTTCTTCTTGGCCTCATCTGACTGCCAGAAGAATCGAGATCGAAAGAAGTCTAGTCTCTTCCGTGCCCCCTTGGATACCTCAAAGAAGGATAGCAAGAACATTGGCATACTAATAAGTACTGAGTTAATAAGCACTAGCGGACCGCCACACGACATTAGCTTGCCCTTCCAACAGCTAAGCTTCTTGTCAATTCGATCTTCGATGCATTTCCACTCTTTATTGGATAGCTTGCGATGGTGAATTAGTATGCCCAAATAACTAAAGGGCAAAGAACCTAATTCACAACCGAACAATTTCTATATGTGTCTTGCTCCTCTTTGGCCCGACCAAAGCAGAGCAATTCACTCTTGTTAAAGTTGTTTTTTAGCCCCGACAATTGTTCGAAGAGACATAAAACTAGTTTCATGTGTCGAGCTTTTGCAATGTCATGCTCCATGAAAAGAATAGTGTCGTCTGCATATTGTAAAATGGAAACTGCCCCATCAACTAGATGAGGAACAAGTCCATCTACTAGGCCATTCTCCTTGGCCCTGCCAATAAGAACAGTCAACATATCCACCACTATATTAAATAAGAGAGGAGACATCGAATCCCCTTGCCTTAAGCCTTTATGAGTCTGAAAATAGTGACCGATATCATCGTTAACCTTAATTCTGACACTACCTTTTTGGACTAGAGAACCCACTTGGTTCCGCCATGTCTCATTAAAACCTTTCATGCACATTGCTTGCTGAAGAAAAGGCCACTTAACTTTATCGTATGCCTTCTCAAAATCCACTTTGAAGATAACCCCATCTAGTTTCTTCAAATTGATTTCATGGAGCGTTTCATGGAGAACGACTACCCCTTCTAGGATGTGTCTCCCAGGCATGAAGCCGTCTGACTAGGTTGCACCACCGAATGGGTGATCCGTGTCAGTCTATTAGTACCTACTTTCGCGAATATTTTGAAACTCACGTTCAGAAGACAAATCGGCCTAAACTGCTCGATATGAACCACTTCTTCTTTCTTTGGCAGTAACGTAATCATACCAAAGTTAAGATGAAATAGTTCTAGATGCCCGTTAAAAAAATCATGAAACATAGGCATAAGGTCGTCCTTAATAATATGCCAACATTTCCTATAGAACTCCGCAGGGAACCCATCGGGTCCCGGTGCTTTGTTCGGTTTCATTTGTGATATTGCATCTAGAACCTCCTTCTTAGTAAATGGTGCAGTTAGGATCTCATTTTCCTCTGACCTAAGTTGAGGGATATCTCCAATAATAGACTCACTCAGGGAAACCGTGCTCTGTGCCGGAGGCCCGAATAGTTGTTTATAGTAGTTAGAGATATACGATTTAAGATTCTCATGACCCACTACAGTCCCTTCGTCCTGCTCAAGCTAGATTATTTTCTTCTTTCTATGCTTTCCATTCGCAATCATATGAAAGAATTGTGTATTGTCATCCCCTTGGATAACCTTGAGAACCTTATCCCGCAATGCCCATTTGAGCTCTTCTTCTCTAAGAAGAGCCCGTAGGTGTTGCTCTGCTTAGGATTTCGTGGCCTGCTCGGCCACATCCAGTAGGGTCACTTCCGCTTGTAGGTCCAGAGAATCTATTAATTGGATGAGTCTTTCTTTTTCTTGTTTGTAAACCCCATTCTCGTTTCTGGCCCAACCCCGTAAAAATTGTCTTAAATGTCTAATCTCGTTTTGCCATCTCTCTATGTTTGTTCGTCTAGTAACAGGCTTTGCCCATTCTCGTGCAACGATGGCCAAGAAATTCTATTTCTCGAACCAAATCAGTTTGAAAGAGAAAGTGTTCCTGTTACCAATATGTGTTGCATGTCCCGAGTCAACTAGCAATGGTGTGTGGTCTGAGATTGCCCTCTGCATCGCATGTACCGACACCAATGGGTATTTCTGTTCCCATTCCACATTAGCGAGCACCCTATCCAACTTCTCATAAGTCGGAGTAGGCAACGAATTAGCCAATGTAAATTGTCTACCTGTGAGTTAAATCTCCCTCAAACTGAGACTCACGATAATCATGTTAAACATGAGTGACCACCATCCATCAAAATTATCGTTGTTCTTCTCATCTCGCCTTCTTATAATATTGAAATCCCCTCCAACTAAGATTGGAAGTGTTTCATCCCCACACATTCATACTAGGTCAGCTAGGAAATCGGGTTTGAGTTCGGGTTGTGCTGCTCCATATACAGCTACGAGAGACCAACGAAAACCATCTAACTTTGATCTCACCCGAAACTTGACCGCAAAGTCCCCCCTAACCACATTAAGGACCTCGAGTGCTTCATACCTAACCCCCAGCAATATCCCACCGATCTTCCTGTAGGGGGTAAACAGTGCCAATCAAAATCAATTCCACTGGACAAAGTTCCGAGAAACTGTGAGGTGAAATTATCTCTGCCTATTACTTGAAGTGCGATAAAATCAAGTTTTTGTTCTATCGATGTCTCTGCAAGGAACCTTCTTTTAGCCAAGTCAGCCAGACCTCTGCTATTCCAAAAGATTCCCTTCATAGGTCATCATGAAATTTCATTTTAAGCTTAACCCTAGCACTCCTCCGAACAGCCAAAGTAGGATACACCTTCCTTTTCCAGGATCGCTTGGGCTTATCCCCCGTACCCAACGTATCTATATTATTCTGATGACTAGAGACAATATCGTCTACCGGTAAAGGCTCTACACTGTCCTTAGTCTCTGACCCTTCTATTTCACCTTCGGCCTCCGAAGTAGGCATACGATCATTACATAAGTTTTCAAGGGCTGATATTCCTAAATGTTTCATATCTTCCTCATTCATAGGTTTGACGGCCACTAGGTTGCGAATAATTTCAGAAGACCGCTTTGTTTCTAAGTCTAAAAGGTCATTAATAGACTTCGCAACTTCCTTTTCATTCGAACCCAATGAAACTCCTAGGTTGTGGGCCTTATTGATAATTTCATGTTCAGAAAAATGCATAATAGAACAACTGCAGGTCGACATCGTGAAGCTTGGCCGCCCTCATGGCATGCCCTAACTGCAGTCAACCGCATTTGGTTGTTCCTGGATCCGGTTGCTGACACGCCTGCCAGCCCTCACCGGGTCCATGATCCCACCAAAGGTGATGATCTCCTCCATAGATCTCTCCCGGGGTGTATGCTCCCCAATGATACGCCCACCCATCGTAGCTGGTGAAGATGGGGTGGGCGCGGTAGTGTTAGCACCTCCAGCGGGTACTGTGGGAGTAAGTGAACGCAGAGCCTCGTGCTCGATAGCCCCACTCCCTGTCATACCGCCAAGGCGACCAGGCAGCACCACGGGAGAGGGGGAAGTAAGGGCCTCCTGCCCACGCCCCTCCCCAACCTTGGCACCCGTCCTGACGCCCAAAGCACTGGCAACTACGAAGACCACTGAGGCGCATGTCCTATCCACCGAGGTGGCGCCCCGAGTGACCGTTGTGGGGGAAGTGAGAGACTCCTGCCCACACCCCTCCCCAAACTCGTCGCCCGTGGCACCGGCAGCCGCTAAGACCACCGAGGCACACGTCTAATCCACCGAGGCGGTGCCTCGAGTGACCGTTGTGGGGAATGTGAGAGCCTCCTGCCCACCCCTATCACCTGCAGCCATGGGCACCACTATGTTGGGCGTCCTCTCCACCGAGGTGATATGTCCATTTTGCATCATACTTTTGTATCGATATTTATTGCATTATGGGATGTTATTACACGTTATGTCACAATACTTATGGCTATTCTTTCTTATTTTACAAGGTTTACATGACGAGGGAGAATGCCGGCAGCTGGGATTCTGGGCTGGAAAAGGAGCAAATATTGGAGACCTATTCTGCATAGCTCCAAAAGTTTTGAAACTCCACTAAAGTCATTTTGGGGATCAATAAAAAATATTGAGCGGAAGAAATACCTGAGGGGGGCCACCCACCACCCACGAGGGTGGGGGCGCGCCCCCTGCCTCGTGGGCCACCTGGCAGCCCTCCGGTGCCCATCTTCTGCTATATGAAGTCTTTTACCCTGAAAAAAAATTATAAGCAAGTTACGGGATGAAACTCCGCCGCCATGAGTCGGAACCTTGGTGGAACCAATCTAGGGCTCCGACAGAGCTATTCTGCCAGGGAAACTTCCCTCTACGAGGGGGAAATCATCACCATCGTCATCACCAATGATCCTCTCATCGGGAGGGGGTCAATCTCTGTCAATATCTTCACCAGCACCATCTCCTCTCAAACCCTAGTTCATCTCTTGTATCCAATCTTTGTACCAAAACCTAAGATTGGTACCTGTGGGTTGCTAGTAGTGTTGATTACTCCTTGTAGTTGATGCTAGTTGGTTTACTTGGTGGAAGATCATATGTTCAGATCCTTAATGCATATTAATACCCCTCTAATTATGAACATGAATATGCTTTGTGAGTAGTTACGTTTGTTCCTCAGGACATGAGTGAAGTCTTGCTATTAGTAGTCATGTGAATTTGGTATTCGTTTGATATTTTGATGAGATGTATGTTGTCTCTCCTCTAGTGGTGTTATGTGAACATCAACTACATGACACTTCACCATTATTTGGGCCTAGAGAAAGGCATTGGGAATTAATAAGTAGATGATGGGTTGCTAGAGTGACAGAAGCTTAAACCCTAGTTTATATGACTTGCTTCGTAAGGGGCTGATTTGGATCCATATGTTTCATGCTATGGTTAGGTTTACCTTAATAATTCTTTTGTAGTTGTGGATGCTTGCAATAGGGGTTAATCATAAGTGGGATGCTTGTCCAAGAAAGGGCAGTACCCAAGCACCGGTCCACCCACATATCAAATTATCAAAGTAATGAACGTGAATCATATGAGCGTGATGAAAACTAGCTTGACAATAATTCCCATGTGTCCTCGGGAGCGCTTTTCTGTATATAAGAACTTGTCTAGGCTTGTCCTTTACTACAAAAAGGATTGGGCCACCTTTCTGCACCTTATTTACTTTCATTGCTTGTTACCCGTTACAAATTACCTTATCAAAAAACTATCTGTTACCTACAATTTCAGTGCTTGCAGAGAATACCTTACTGAAAACCGCTTGTCAATTCCTTTTGCTCCTTGTTGGGTTCGACACTCTTACTTATCAAAAGGACTATGATAGATCCTCTACACTTGTGGGTCATCAATACTCTTTTCTGGCACCGTTGTCGGGGAGTGAAGCGCCTTTGGTAAGTGGAACTTGGTAAGGAAAAATTTATATAGTGTGCTGAAATTTACTGTCATTTGTTACTATGGAACATAATCCTTTGAGGGGCTTGTTCGGGGTATCTTCACCCCGACCAGTAGAGCAAAGAGTTGATCCTCAACCTACTGAACCTATTGAAAATGTTTACTTTGAAATTCCTTCGGGTATGGTAGAGAAACTGTTAGCTAATCCCTTTGCAGGAGATGGAACATTGCATCCCGATTTACACCTAATCTATGTGGATGAAGTTTGTGGATTATTTAAGCTTGCAGGTATGCCTGATGATGTTGTCAAGAAGAAGGTTTTCCCTTTATCTTTGAAGGCATATGCATTGACATGGTATAGGCTATGTGATGATATGGGATCATGGAACTACAAACGATTGAAATTGGAATTTCACCAGAAGTTTTATCCTATGCATCTTGTTCATCGTGATCGTAATTATATGTATAATTTTTGTCCTCGCGAAGGAGAAAGCATCGCTCAAGCTTGGGGGAGGCTTAAGTCAATGTCATATTCATGCCCCAATCATGAGCTCTCAAGAGAAATGATTATTCAAAAAAATTATGCTCGGCTTTCTCTCAACAATCGCTCCATGCTCGATACTTCTTGTGTTGGGTCTTTTATGACGAAGACTATTGAATTCAAATGGGATTTATTCAAAAGAATTAAACACAACTCTGAAGATTGGGATTTCGACGAAGGTAAGGAGCCATGTATGACACCTAAGTTTGATTGTGTTAAATCTTTTATGGATACCGATGTTTTTCGTGGATTTAGCACTAAATATGGACTTGACTCTGAGATAGTAGCTTCCTTCTGTGAATCATTTGCTACTCATGTTGATCTCCCTAAGGATAAGTGGTTTAAATATAATCCTCCCACTGAAGTAAAAGTAGTTGCACCAATTACAGTTGAAGAAAAGACTATCACTTATAATGATCCTATTGTTCCTTCCACTTATATTGAGAAACCACCTTTCCCTTTTAGGATAAAGGATCATGCTAAAGCTTCAACTGTGGTTCGTAAGAGTAATATTAGAACATATACACCACCTGAGCAAATTAAAGTTGAACCTAGTATTGCTATGGTTAAAGATCTCTTGGCCCATAATATTGATGGGCATGTTATTTACTTCTATGATGAAGCTACTAGAATTGCTAGACCCGATGCTAAGAAACATAGACCTGTTGTAGGCATGCCTGTTATTTCTGTTAAAATAGGAGATCATTGTTATCATGGTTTATGTGATATGGGTGCTAGTGCGAGTGCAATACCTCATTCCTTATATGAAGAAATTATGCATGATATCGCACCCGCTAAAATAGAAGATATTGATGTTACTATTAAACTTGCCAATAGAGATACTATTTCACCAATTGGGATTGTTAGAGATGTTGAAGTCTTGTGTGGGAAAGTTAAATATCCTGCTGATTTTCTTGTTCTTGGTTCCCCACAAGATGACTTTTGTCCCATTATATTTGGTAGACCCTTCTTGAACACTGTTAATGCTAAGATAGATTGCGAAAAGGATGTTGTTACTATTGGTTTGGGGGTTATGTCTCATGAGTTTAATTTTGCTAAATTTCGTAGACAACCCCATGATAAAGAATTGCCTAGTAAGGATGAAATTATTGGTCTTGCTTCTATTGCCGTGCCTCCTAATGATCCTTTAGAACAATATTTGCTAGACCATGAAAATGATATGTTTATGAATGAAAGAAGGGAGATTGATGAAGTATTCTTTAAATAGGGACCTATTTTGAAACACAACTTGCCTGTTGAAATCCTAGGGGATCCTCCTCCACCCAAGGGTGATCCCGTGTTTGATCTTAAACCATTACCTGATACCCTTAAATATGCTTATCTTGATGAAAAGAAGATATATCCTATTATTATTAGTGCTAACCTTTCAGAGCAGGAAGAGGAAAGATTATTGAAAACTCTGAAGGAGCACCATGCTACTATTGGATATACTCTTGATGATCTTAAGGGCATTAGTCCCACTCTATGCCAACACAAAATAAAATTGGAGGAAGACGCCAAACTAGTTATTGATCACCAACGACGGTTAAAT
Organism: Triticum dicoccoides; assembly: GCF_002162155.2. Lineage (NCBI taxonomy): Eukaryota > Viridiplantae > Streptophyta > Magnoliopsida > Poales > Poaceae > Triticum > Triticum dicoccoides. Next base: position 66,246,931 of record NC_041385.1, read on the forward strand.
TCTAAGATGAAAGAAGTGGTAAGAAAGGAAATACTAAAGCTCCTTGAGGCAGGTATAATTTATCCCGTTGCTGATAGTCAGTGGGTAGGTCCTGTCCATTGTGTCCCTAAGAAGGGAGGCATTACTGTCGTTCCTGATGATAAAGATGAATTGATCCTGCAAAGAATTATTACAGGGTATAGGATGGTAATTGATTTCCGTAAGTTAAATAAAGCTACTAAAAAAGATCATTACCCTTTACCTTTTATTGATCAAATGCTAGAAAGACTATCCAAACATACACATTTTTTCTTTCTAGATGGTTACTCTGGTTTCTCTCAAATACCTGTGTCAGTAGAGGATCAAGAAAAGGCCACTTTTACTTGCCCTTTCGGTACTTTTGCTTATAGACGTATGCCTTTTGGTTTATGTAATGCACCCGCTACCTTTCAAAGATGCATGATGGATATATTCTCTGACTTTTGTGAAAAGATTTGTGAGGTATTCATGGATGATTTCTCCATTTATGGATCCTCTTTTGATGATTGCTTGAGCAACCTTGAACGAGTTTTGCGGACATGCGAAGATACTAGTCTTGTTTTGAATTGGGAGAAGTGCCACTTTATGGTTAATGAAGGTATTGTCTTGGGGCATAAAATTTCTGAACGAGGTATTGAAGTTGATAAAGCTAAAGTTGATGCAATTGAAAAGATGTCGTGTCCCAAGGAGATCAAAGGTATAAGAAGTTTCCTTGGTCATGCCGGTTTTTATAGAAGGTTCATTAAGGACTTTTCTAAAATTTCTAGGCCTTTGACTAATCTATTACGAAAAGATATTCCTTTTGTCTTCGATGATGATTGTGTAGAAGCATTTGAAATACTTAAGAAAGATTTGGTTTCTCCACTTATTGTTCATCCACCTAATTGGAATTTATCCTTTGAAATTATGTGTGATGCTAGTGATTGTGCTGTAGGTGCTGTTCTAGGACAAAGAGATGATAAGAAATTAAATGTTATTCAATATGCTAGTAAAACTCTAGACACTGCCCAGAGAAATTATGCTACTACTGAAAAAGAATTCTTAGCAGTTGTATTTGCTTGTGATAAGTTCAGACCTTATATTGTTGATTCTAAAGTAACTATTCACACTGATCATGCTGCTATTAAATATCTTATGGAAAATAAAGATGTTAAACCTGGACTTATTAGATGGGTTTTCTTGCTATAAGAATTTGATTTGCATATTATTGATAGAAAGGGAGCTGAGAATCCCGTTGCAAACAACTTGTCTAGGTTAGAGAATGTTCTTGATGACCCACTACCTATTGATGATAGCTTTCCTGATGAACAATTAGCTGTCATAAATACTTCTCGTACTGCTCCATGGTATCCTGATTATGCTAATTACATTGTTGCTAAATTTATACCACCTAGTTTCACATACCAACAAAAGAAAACATTTTTCTATGATTTAAGACATTACTTCTGGGATGACCCACACCTTTATAAAGAAGGAGTAGATGGTTTTATTAGACGTTGTGTACCTGAGCATGAACATGAACAGATCCTACGCAAGTGTCACTCCGAGGCATACGGAGGACACCACGCTGGAGATAGAACTGCACATAAGGTATTGCAATCCGGTTTTTATTGGCCTACTCTCTTCAAAGATGCTCGTAAGTTTGTCTTGTCTTGTGATGAATGTCAAAGAATTGGTAATATTAGTAGACATCAAGAAATGCCAATGAATTATTCTCTTGTTATTGAACCATTTGATGTTTGGGGCCTTGATTATATGGGACCTTTTCCTGCCTCTAATGGGTATACACATATTTTAGTTGCTGTTGATTATGTTACTAAGTGGGTAGAAGCTATTCCAACTACTAGTGCTGATCATAACACCTCTACTAAGATGCTTAAAGAAGTTATTTTTCCGAGGTTTGGAGTCCCTAGATACTTAATGACTGATGGTGGTTCACATTTTATACATGGTGCTTTTCGTAAAATGCTTGCTAAGTATGATGTTAATCATAGAATTGCATCTCCATATCACCCATAGTCTAGTGGTCAAGTAGAATTGAGTAACAGAGAGCTCAAATTAATTTTGCAAAAGACTATCAATAGATCTAGAAAGACTTGGTCCAAGAAACTTGATGATGCATTATGGGCTTATAGAACTGCATACAAAAAACCTATGGGTATGTCTCCATATAAAATGGTTTATGGAAAAGCATGTCACTTACCTCTTGAACTTGAACACAAGGCATATTGGGCTATTAAAGAGCTCAATTATGATTTCGAACTTGCCAGTGAGAAGAGGTTATTTCACATTAGCTCACTTGATGAATGGAGAACCCAAGCCTATGAGAATGCCAAACTGTTTAAAGAAAAAGTTAAAAGATGGCATGACAAAAGGATACAAAAGCGTGAGTTTAACGTAGGTGATTATGTGTTGCTATTCAACTCTCATTTATGATTTTTTGCAGGAAAACTTCTCTCTAAATGGGAAGGCACTTACGTTATCGAGGAGGTCTATCATTCTGGCGCCATAGAAATCAACAACTTCGAAGGCACAAATCCAAAGGTGGTGAACGGTCAAAGAATCAAACATTATATCTCAGGTAACCCAATAAATGTTGAAACTAATATTATTGAAACCGTGACCCCAGAGGAATACATAAGGGACACTTTCCAGAACGTTTCAGACTCCGAAAAGGAATAGGTATGTGGTACAGCAAGTAAACCGACTCCAAAATAGTTCTAATAGCAATTTTTCTCCGTTTTGGAATAGTTAAGAAAATAGGAAAATAAGAAGTAGTCCGGGAAGGACACGATGCATCAACGAGGGTGGAGGGCATGCCCCTGCCTCGTGGGCACCTCATGTGCCCTCCAGACTCCGTTTTCGTGCACGATACTTCTTTTGGTCGGTAAAAACTCATTATATAATCTCCTGAAGGTTTCGACCACCGTACCATGCAAATATACTCTGTCTTTGTTTCGAGCTGTTTTTCTAACATATCTAGAGCACCATGACATCTTCAAGCGCCCCCAAGGACAAGTTTTTCGAGAGAGTCACCAACCCCTACCTCGCGGAGGTGCTGCGTCACCCTCAAACCATTGAGATGCGTGAGGGGGTGCTACACATCCGCAATGTGGAGGGACCAAGGAGTACCGAAAGCGTGGAGACAAAGCTCGAAACAATGGAACAACAAGTTTTCAAGTGCCAAGGGATGGTGGAACGTGGACTCAACGCCAACCAGATGATGATCTCGGAGTTCACCAACAACCACAAGCTGGACGCCAAGAACATTGGGGAGACCATCTTCAAGCTTCATGAGAAAATCGAGCACCTCCAAACCCAGATCTATGACCTGCAAAATCAAAACTATGAGTATGAATATAGATTCAAGAGGATGAGTTTGGCTGCAAATTTGAGGATCCCGGAGACTCGATCATCCTTATATGATGGTGAGACTATGCCTTGGAAGACGGATGACAAGCCTACATCATCAACAACTCCATCATTACCACCTCCGAGGAACTAATTACATGGGTATGGGCACTCCCCTTGGCAACTGCCAAGCTTGGGGGAGGTGCCCCGTTATCGTATCACCATCACACTCCTATCTTTATAGTTTTACTTAGTTCGATCCTTTTAGTAATATCTTGATCTAGTAGAGTAAAGTTTTGGTATGAGTTAGTTTTTAGTTTTGCTTTATGATCCCTCTATGTAATCGAGTCCGTGAGCTATATTTAATAAAGATTAGTGTTGAGTCAAGGGCTTTGCTATCTTGCTATGATCTTGAGTGAATAAAAGAATAAAAAGAAATAAAAGAGACCATATTGATCTTATGGATAGTAATGACTTCACATATAAAGAGTATGATGATTAAAAGTTGTTGAGAGTTGGCAAACATAGTTTTGGTCATCGTTGCAATTAATCGGAAGTAATAAAGAAAGAGAGGTTCTCACATATAAATATACTATCTTGGACATCTTTTATGATTGTGAGCACTCATTAAAGTATGACATGCTAAAGAGTTGATGTTGGACAAGGAAGACAACGTAATGGGTTATGTTTTCTCACATCTTAGTTAAAGTATATTGTAATGGATCATCCAACATGTTGAGCTTGCCTTACCCCCTCATGCAAGCCAAATTCCTTGCACCAAGTAGAGATACTACTTGTTCTTCCAAATATCCTTAAACCCAATTTTGCCATGAGAGTCCACCATACCTACCTATGGATTGAGTAAGATCCTTCAAGTAAGTTGTCATGTTGCATGCAATAAAAATTGCTCTCTAAATATGTATGACTTATTAGTGTGGAGAAAATAAGCTTTATATGATCTTGTGATATGGAAGTAATAAAAGCAACGGACTGCATAATAAAGGTCTGTATCACAAGTGGCAATATAAAGTGACATTCTTTTGCATTAAGATTTCGTGCATCCAACCATAAAAGCACATGACAACCCATGCTTCCCTCTGTGAAGGGCCTATCTTTTACTTTTACCTTATGCAAGAGTCATGGTGATCTTCACCTTTCCTTTTTACATTTTATCCTTTGGCAAGCACCTCGTGTTGGAAAGATCCTGATATATATATCCAATTGGATGTAAGTTAGCATGAACTATTATTGTTGACATTACACTTGAGGTAAAAGGTTGGGTGGAAACACTATAAGCCCCTATCTTTCTCTGTGTCTGATTAAAACTCCATAACCATAAGTATTGCGTGAGTGTTAGCAATTGTGAAAGACTAAATGATAGTTGAGTATGTGGACTTGCTGAAAAGCTCTTATATTGACTCTTTCCAATGTTATGATAAATTGCCATTGCTTCAATGACTGAGATTATAGTTTGTTAGTTTTCAATGAAGTTTCTGATTCATACTTGACATTGTGAATAGATTGTTACTTTAACATAAGAAATTATATGACAAAATATATATGTTGTTGTTATAAGAATGATCATGATGCCCTCATGTCCGTATTTTATATTTATCGACACCTCTATCTCTAAACATGTGGGCATATTTTTTGATATCGGCTTCCGCTTGAGGACAAGCAAGGTCTAAGCTTGGGGGAGTTGATACGTCCATTTTGCATCATGCTTTTATATCGATATTTATTGCATTATGGGCTGTTACTACACGTTATGTCACAATACTTATGGCTATTCTTTCTTATTTTACAAGGTTTACATGAAGAGGGAGAATGCCGACAGCTGGGATTCTGGGCTGGAAAAGGAGAAAATATTGGAGACCTATTCTGCACAACTCCAAAAGTCCTGAAACTCCACGAAAGTCATTTTGGGAATTAATAAAAAATATTGAGCGGAAGAAATACCTAAGGGGGGCCACCCACCACCCACGAGGGTGGGGGCGCGCCCTACCCCCTAGGCGCGCCCCCTGCCTCGTGGGCTACCTGGGAGCCCTCCGGTGCCCATCTTCTGCTATATGAAGTCTTTTACCCTGGAAAAAAATAATAAGCAAGCTTACGGGACAAAACTCCGCCGCCACGAGGCGGAACCTTGGCGAAACCAATCTAGGGCTCCAGCGAAGTTGTTCTGCCGGGGAAACTTCCCTTCGGGAGGGGGAAATCATCACCATCGTCATCACCAATGATCCTCTCATCGGGAGGGGGTCAATCTCCATCAACATCTTCACCAGCACCATCTCCTCTCAAACCCTAGTTCATCTCTTGTATCTAATCATTGTACCAAAACCTCAGATTGGTACTTGTGGGTTGCTAGTAGTGTTGATTACTCCTTGTAGTTGATGCTAGTTGGTTTACTTGGTCAAAGATCATATGTTCAGATTCTTAATGCATATTAATACCCCTCTGATTACGAACATGGATATGCTTTGTGAGTAGTTATGTTTGTTCCTAAGGACATGGGTGAAGTCTTGCTATTAGTAGTCATGTGAATTTGGTATTCATTCGATAGATGAGATGTATGTTGTCTCTCCTCTAGTGGTGTTATGTGAACGTCGACTACATGACACTTCACCATTATTTGGGCCTAGAGGAAGGCATTGGGAAGTAATAAGTAGATGATGGGTTGCTGCTACCTCTTGAGCACTTCGTTGGTTTTCCTTGAAGAGGAAAGGGTGATGCAGCAAAGTAGCGTAAGTATTCCCCTCAGTTTTTGAGAACCAAGGTATCAATCAAGTAGGAGGCTCCTCAAAAGTCCCACGCACCTACACAAACAAACAAGAACCTCGCAACCAATGCAATAAAGGGGTTGTCAATCTCTTCACGGCCACTTGCAAAAGTGAGATCTGATAGAGATAATATGATAAGATAAATATTTTAAGTACTTTATGATATATATTGGAAAGTAAAAGATGCAAATAAAAGTAGATGGAAAACTTGTATGATAAAAGATAGACCCGGGGGCCATAGGTTTCACTAGTGGCTTCTCTCAAGATAGCATAAGTATTACGGTGGGTGAACAAATTACTGTCGAGCAATTGATAGAAAAGCGCATAGTTATGAGAATATCTAGGCATGATCATGTATATAGGCATCACGTCTGTGACAAGTAGATCGAAACGATTCTTCATCTACTACTATTACTCCACACATTGACCGACTCCTGCATGCATCTAGAGTATTAAGTTCATGAAGAACAGAGTAACGCATTAAGAAAGATGACATGATGTAGAGGGATAAACTCATGCAATATGATATAAACCCCATCTTTATATCCTCGATGGAAACAATACAATACATGCCTTGCTGCCCCTGCTATCACTGGGAAAGGACACCGCAAGATTGAACCCAAAGCTAAGCACTTCTCCCATTGCAAGAAAGATCAATCTAGTAGGCCAAACCAAACTGATAATTCGAAGAGACTTGCAAAGATAACTTAATCACACATAAAATAGTTCAGAGGAGATTCAAATATTTCTCATAGATAAACTTGATCATAAACCCACAATTCATCGGATCTCGACAAACACACCCCAAAACGAGTTACATCGAATAGATCTCCAAGAAGATCAAGGAGAACTTGGTATTGAGATTCAAAGAGAGAGAAGAAGCCATCTAGCTAATAACTATGGACCCGAAGGTCTATGGTAAACTACTCACAACTCATCGGAGAGGCCTTGGAGATGATGTAAATGCCCTCCGTGGTTGATTCCCTCTCCGACGGAGCGCCGGCGAATGCTCCAAGATGGGATCTCACGAATACAAAAGGTTGCGGCGGTGGAAATAGTTTTTTGTGGTGCTCCTGGATGTTTTCGGGGTACGTGGATATATATAAGAGAAAGAAGTAGGTCGGTGACGCTCGAGGGGCCCACAAGGGTGGGGGGCGTGCCCACCCCCAGGGGGCGCGCCGGGCACCCTCGTGGCCGCCTCGTTTGTTGCTTGATGTCCACTCCAAGTTCCCTGGATTACGTTTATTCCAAAAAGATTGCTCCCGAAGGTTTCATTCTGTTTGGACTCTGTTTGATATTCCTTTTCTTCGAAACACGGAAATAGGCAAAAAAACAGCAATTCGGGCTGGGCCTCCGGTTAGTAGGTTAGTCCCAAAAATGATATAAAAGTGTAAAGTAAAGCCCATAAACATCCAAAACGGGTAATATAATAGCATGGAACAATAAAAAATTATAGATACGTTGGAGACGTATCAAGAATCCCCAAGCTTAATTCCTGCTCGTCCTCGAGTAGGTAAATGATAAAAACAGAATTTTTAATGTGGAATGCTACCTAGCATAATTCTCAATGTAATTTTCTTTATTGTGGCATGAATGTTCAGATCCAAATGAATTGAAATAAAAGTTCAAATTGACATAAGAATTAGTAATACTTCAAGCATACTAATAAAGCAATCATGTCTTCTCAAAATAGCATGGCTAAAGACAGTTATCCCTACAAAATCGTATAGTCTGGCTATGCTCTATCTTCATCACACAAAGTATTTAATCATGCACAACCCCGATGATAAGCCAAGCAATTGTTTCATACTTTAGTAATCTCAAACTTTTTCAAATTTCACGCAATACATGAGCGTGAGCCATGGACATAGCACTATATGTGGAATAGAATGGTGGTTGTGGAGAAGACAAAAAAGGAGAAGATAGTCTCACATCAACTAGGCGTATCAACGGACTATGGAGATGCCCATTAATAGATATCAATGTGAGTGAGTAGGGATTGCCATGCAACGGATGCACTAGAGCTATAAATGTATGAAAGCTCAACAAAAGAAACTAAGTGGGTGTGCATCCAACTTGCTTGCTCACGAAGACCTAGGGAATTTTGAGGAAGCCCATCATTGGAATATACAAGCCAAGTTCTATAATGAAAATTTCCCACTAGTATATGAAAGTGACAACATAGGAGACTCTCTATCATGAAGATCATGGTGCTACTTTGAAGCACAAGTGTGGTAAAAAGGATCGTAGCATTGTCCCTTCTCTCTTTTTCTCTCATTTTTTATTTGGCCTTTCTCTCTCTTTTTTTAAGTCCAAAGTCTCATCCCGACTTGTGGGGGAATCATAGTCTCCATCATCCTTTCCTCACTTGGGACAATGCTCTAATAATGAAGATCATCACACTTTTATTTACTTACAACTCAAGATTACAACTCGATACTTAGAACAAAATACGACTCTATATGAATGCCTCTGGCAGTGTACCGGGATATGCAATGAACCAAGAGTGACATGTATGGAATTACGGAGGTGGCTTTGCCACAGATACGATGTCAACTACATGATCATGCAAAGAGCAATATGACAATGATGATGCGTGTCATAATAAACGGAACGGTGGAAAGTTGCATGGAAATATATCTCGGAATGGCTATGGAAATTTCATAATTGGTAGGTATGGTGGCTGTTTTGAGGAAGGTATATGGTGGGTGTATGGTACCGGCGAAAGTTGCGGGGCACAAGAGAGGCTAGCAATGGTGGAAGGGTGAGAGTGCGTATAATCCATGGACTCAATATTAGTCATAAATAACTCATATACTTATTGCAAAAATCTACAAGTCTTTGAAAACAAAGTACTATGCACATGCTCCTAGGGGGATAGATTGGTAGGAAAAGACCATCGCTCATCCCCAACCGCCACTCATAAGGAAGACAATCAATAAATAAATTGTGCTCCAACTTCATCACAAAGCGGTTCACCATACGTGCATGCTACGGGAATCACAAACTTCAACACAAGTATTCTTTAAATTCACAATTACCCAACTAGCATGACTCTAATATCACCACCTCCATATCTCAAAACAATTATCAAGCATCAAATTGATCATATCATCCAATTCACTTCCTATGATAGTTTTTATTATAACCAACTTGGATGCCCATCATTCTAGGACCAATTTTATAACCGTAGCAAATACCATGCTGTTTTAAAAGACTCTCAAAATAATATAAGTGGAGCATGAGAGATAAACAATTTCTACAAAATTAAGCCACCGCCGTGCTCTAAAAGATATAAGTGAAGCACTAGAGCAAAACTATCTAGCTCAAAAGATATAAGTGAAGCACATAGAGTATTCTAATAAATTCTAAATCATGTGGGTTTCTCCCAAAAGGTGTGTACAGCAAGGATGATTATGGTAATCTAAAAATCAAAGACTCGTATCATACATGAAGCTCCAAACAAAACACATATCATGTGGCGAATAAAAATATAGCTCCAAGTAAAGTTACCGATAGACGAAGACGAAAGAGGGGATGCCTTCCGGGGCATCCCCAAGCTTAGGCTTTTGGTTATCCTCGAATATCTTGGGGTGCCATGGGCATCCCCAAGCTTAGGCTCTTGCCACTCCTTATTCCATAGTCCATCAAATCTTTACCCAAAACATGAAAACTTCACAACACAAAACTCAACAGGAAATCTCATAAGCTCCGTTAGTGCAAGAAAGAAAAACCACCACATAAGGTACTGTAATTAACTCATTATTTATTTATATTGGTGTTAAACCTACTTTATTCCAACTTCTCTATGGTTCATACTGATGTCTACTACACAACCTTCTTCTTGTAGACGTTGTTGGGCCTGCAAGTGCACAGGTTTGTAGGAGAGTAGCAAATTTCCCTCAAGTGGATGACCTAAGGTTTATCAATCTGTAGGAGGCGTAGGATGAAGATGGTCTCTCTCAAACAACCCTGCAACCAAATAACAAAGAGTCTCTTGTTTCCCCAACACACCCAATACAATGGAAAATTGTATAGGTGCACTAGTTCGGCGAAGAGATGGTGATACAAGTGCAATATGGGTAGTAGATATAGGTTTTTGTAATCTGAAAATATAAAAACAGCAAGGTAACAAGTGATAAAAGTGAGCGTAAACGGTATTGAAATGATAGGAAACAAGGCCTAGGGTTCATACTTTCACTAGTGCAAGTTCTCTCAACAATAATAACATAGATAGATCATATAACAATCCCTCAACATGCAACAAAGAGTCACTCCAAAGCCACTAGTAGCGGAGAACAAACGTAGAGATTATGGTAGGGTACGAAACCACCTCAAAGTTATTCTTTCGGATTGATCTATTAAAGAGTTCGTACTAGAATAACACCTTAAGACACAAGTCAACCAAAACCCTAATGTCACCTAGATACTCCATTGTCACCTCAAGTATCCGTGGGCATGATTATACGATATGCATCACACAATCTTAGATTCATCCAACCAACACAAAGTACTTCAAAGAGTGCCCCAAAGTTTCTACCGAAGAGTCAAGAAAGTGTGCCAACCCCTATGCATAGGTTCATGGGCGGAACCCGCAAGTTGGTTACCAAAACATACATCAAGTGGCACATGATATCCCATTGTCACCACAGATAAGCATGGCAAGACATACATCAAGTGTTCTCATAAAAGACTCAATCCGATAGGATAACTTCAAAGGGGAAACTCAATTCATCACAAGAGAGTAGAGGGGGAGAAACATCATAAGATCCAACTACAATAGCAAAGCTCGGGATACATCAAGATCGTGCCATAGAGGGAACACGAGAGAGAGAGAGAGAGATCAAAGACATAGCTACTGGTACATACCCTCAGCCCCTAGGGTGAACTACTCCCTCCTCGTCATGGAGAGCACCGGGATGATGAAGGTGGCCACCGGTGATGGGTTCCCCCTCCGGCAGGGTGCCGGAACAGGCTCCCGAGAGGTTTTTGGTGGCTACAGAGGCTTGTGGCGGCAGAACTCCCGATCTATCTCGATATTCGATAGTTTTAGGGTAC